>NC_057412.1:18727544-19027544 GCF_019320065.1 Cervus canadensis
TCTCTTTATATAACATCCACTTGAATTTCATCATCCAATAAATATCATCTAATGATTTAATCCTTTAAGTGTATTAGATGGCTCACCCTGAATAAATTACACTGGCTTCAATTCTTCATGCCACTGTCTTTGCAGCTTAGAACATTAGTCTTCAAACTCCATGGTAATAGAAAATACTTTCATTTTAAAACTGGTTTATAATTCATCTTTTGTATACATTAAAAGGTTGAAAATATTTCAAATTTTCAAATTCTAGAGAAAGGAGAAATTTTCAGAAAGAAAATAAAATACGTTCTCTCCCATTTAATAGCATTTATAAATCAATACTTATTAGCATCAATTTAAGTTAATAATATCTTGCTCTGACAGTTCAAAAGTTTATTTACTTCTTTACATGCTTCTCTGTGGTTTACCAATAGTATTTTATAAAAGCCAAAATAAACAAACTTCAGGCAATCATAAAACCTGAGGGTTGGAATTAGGAAATCTCTACTCATATAAGCAGTGACATTAAACTTGTTCAAAAGAAAGTAGAACTGTTTTTCATCTAAATGGATGAAAGTTACTATCCTTTTACCCAATCACAATGCTAAAATCTTATTTTTGGGATAAAACTTTATAAATATGAATTATTTATCACATATTGATATAACTCAGCATACAACTAAGGAGTCTAACATCTTATTAAATCATGTAAAATATTTACAGCATAAGAAAAACATGACTGAGAATTCAGATACATAAAATATGTTTTTCTCTAATAATTTAGAAAATAATAGGCATCATCATAGCCTATTTTCTACACAATAGATTTATAATGATTAAATTTAAATATTAAATCTTTGTCTTTTTAATGTCCTCACACTTTATGCATTCATGCTTCATGATGTGAATTTGATGCTGAATAAAAATGCATTATCCGATAAGTAAACTATGGTACATCCAGCCAATAGATTATTATTCAGTGCTAAAAAGAAATCATAATCAAGTCATGAAAAAAATGGAAGAAACTTAGATGTATATTTGTAAGATGTATATGTAAGAGGCCCATCTAAAAAGGCCACATACTGTATGACTCCAACTGCATATATGACATTCTGGAGAAGGCAAAACTATGCAGAAAGGAAAGAGATCAGTGATTGCTGGGAGTTAAGAGACAGGGAGGACTGAATATGTGGATTTTCAGAGGATTTTTAGAGCAGTGAAATGATTCTGCGTGATACCATAATGGTGGATTAATGTCATCATATGTTTGTCCAAACCCACAGAATGCACAGCACTACCAGCAGACACTAATATAAACTATGGGCTTTGTTTTTTTTAATGATGTGACAATGTAGGCTTCACAACAAATGTACCACTCTGATGGGGGTACTGGAAACGAGGGAGGCTATACACACGTGAAGGCAGGAGGCATATGGGAAAATTCTATACCTTCCTTTCATTTTTCTGTGAATCTAAACTGGTCTAAAAATAAATGCATTACCTTTCATTCTAGACTTCATTTCAGGTAATACAAAGAGACCAAAGTAAATAATCCCAATGTTTCTTTATCTAGAGCAATTCTTTTTGTTTCCCATAACCAACGGGATTTTTTTACAGAATAATTCACAAATTTCATATTTATGTTATCCTTGGATGAAACCTAAAGGTGACACCTTTTACAAATTTATATAAGGTTTCCTTTATAGAAGTCTCAAAATTCTCTTTTTCATTGTATGAAACTTTTTAAGGTGTGAATACAATCAAACGTCCATAAATATACTCTGCGATACAGTGACACTAACATTTATTGGCTACTAGGTGCTAGATACTATGTTAAATAATTTACACATTTTGTTTTTTTGTGTTTTTTTAATTGAAGAATCCACCTGCCATGCAGGAAACCTGGGTTCGATCCCTGGGTTGGGAAGATCCCCTGGAGGAGGGCATGGCAGTCTACTCTTATCTGCTTTTTAATATGTTATCTAGGTTGGTCATAACTTTCCTTCCAAGGAGTAAGCATCTTTTAATTTTATGGCTGCAATACTTCCCCTTGCTATATAGTAAATCCTTGTTGCTAATCTTGCTATATACACAACAGACTCACAGACATAGAAAAGTAGTTTATTGTTACCAAAGGATGGGAGGGGTAATATATGACTAACAGATACAAACTACTATACATAAAATAGATAAGCAACATTTATTTTTAACTATATAAAACTGTGGGGTCTTCCAGGTGGTTCAGTGGCAAAGAAACTGCCTGCCAACGCAGGAAATGCTGATTCGATCCCCAGGTCAGGAAAGTCACCTGGAGGAGGAAATATTCTTGCTTAGAAAATTCCATGAACAGAGGAGCCTGACAAGCTACAGTCCATGGGGTCGCGAAGAGTCTGACATGACTAAGCACCTGAGAATGCACACATGCATGCATGCATAAAAAATTCTGGATTTTGTCTTTAATCTATAAAAAGGGCAATATCCTACAGCTCATGATGAGATTATTTTTAACTCATTTATTCCTTATGAGAAACATGGGATGCTAGTATGACTGCTTTTTATTTTACATATCCATTGAGTCAGTGATGCCATCCAATCATCTTATCCTCTGTCACCCCCTTCTCCTCCTGCCTTCAATCTTTCCCAGCATCAGGGTCTTTTCCAATGAGTTGGTTCTTCACATTGAGTGACCAAAATACTGGAGCTTTAGCTTCAGCATTAATCCTTCCACAGAATATTTAGGGTTGATTTCCTTTAGGACTGACTGGTTTGATCTCCTTGCAGTCCAAGGGACTCTCAAAAGTCTACTCCAACACCACAGTTCAAACACATCAATTCTTCAGCTCTCAGCTTTCTTATTTGCCTTGAAGTGATGGGACTGGATGCCATGATCTTCATTTTGTGAATGTTTAGTTTTAAGCCAGCTTTTTCACTCTCTTTTTTCATTTTCATCAAGAGGCTCTTTAGCTCCTCTTTGCTTTCTGCCATAAGGGTGGTGTCATCTGCAAATATGAGGTTATTGATACTTCTCCTAGCAATCTTGATTCCAGTTTGTTCTTCATCCACCCCGGCATTTCAAATGATGTACTCTGCACATAAGTTAAATAACCAAGGTGACAGTATACAGATTTGATGTACTCCTTTCCCAATTTGGAACCAGTTTGTTGTTCCAGGTCTGGTTCTCACTGTTGCTACTTGACCTGGAGTAAGCCTCTTCTAATTCCATGGCTGCAGTTAGCATCCACAGAGATTTTGGAGCCCAAGAAAATAAATCTGTCACTGCTTCCAATTTTTACCCTTCTATTTGCCATGGAGTGATGGGACTCGATGTCATCCTCTTAGTTTTTTAATTTTTTTTCCCCCTTTTTTTTAATGTCTGAGTCTGAATCTGCGTTGTAACATTATAACAAGATTTCCAGATACTTTCTTGGTAACTGAAAGTTTGAGAAGAACAAATCTCTTTTCTTTTTCAATTTTTAAGGCTTAATGAGCCTATGCAAAAAGAGAAAATAAGTGTACAAGTAATAAAGATGCCCTGGTTCAGATCATCTCACTGCATCCAGTGAGATATAACATTTTATGTTTAAATTGGCTCCAAAATGAATCTTACAGATATATGCATCCCTTCTCACCATTTTTTTTTCTTTCCTTAAATCTCTAACTTATTCAGTTAATATGTGTCTATTATGTTGCAATATTCACAATTGTGTCTTCCAGTTTGCTGTTTTACTTCTTAGGATATATACAAATCCAAATGGTGCCTTTCCCTTTCCCCCTAGAACTTTAGGATTTAACTAGTGACATAGTGACATGGATTTTTTCTTTCCACTAGATGGCAGTAACGGCAATTTAATAATACAATTTTATGAAGCAACTGCCAGCTTGCCACATGTACAGCATACAATGACTCTTTGTGTGAAGGTTTTGTGAATTGCTGGGCTTACTACAGGGAGCAATGACTTAGCGGCAAAACAGAGAATATTTTTCTCTATTGACGTCTATGCTGAAATTTCGTTATGCTTGCTTTTCAAGATTAAAAGCAGTCTTGTTTGCATATCGCTTATGCCTTGCTGTAATAAGCAGCTATTTTGAACGATTTCTACTGGTGTTTGAAAATAGACAAGTGGTTACTAAAACAGGGTACCTTGTTAGCATAGCTGTCAATAAATCATTTCATTCTTCTAGTTTTTAAGGAGAGTTTTCTCTTTTTTCTCTATCAAAGGCTATATGTGTGTATAATTTTTAAATACAGAAACTCAATAGTTTCATGATAAATTACATATTGGGTTGATAGATTCATATTTATTGGTTTTTTTTTTTATAATAAATACTTGAAGAGCATCTTATGTAAATACCATACTATGAAGTTAAACAATGACAGTGAGAAGAAAATGGGTTTAAAGTGATAATAGGATTTTATAAATGCCGTTCTATTGACATTCTATTGAGTGTTTAAACATGACTGCTTGCATTCAGAATGTTTTCACATAAATATTAAACAATTACCCAAAGAAAGAAAGAAGTTTATTAATCAAAAGATAAAGTCCTTTGGGGATAACATTATGCAGCCTCCTTTTAGCCCTGATATTTCAAGGGACTAGAATAGAATAGGCTTTACTATTGTTCAGACTTGTCCTATAATAAGGGTCTATGTTAAACTGAAAGTGCTTCTCTAAGTAACTCTGTGAAAGCCAGACGATTGGTTTCCTCAAATAGTCTTGAAAAAATAAAAATGAATAACTAGAAAAATTAAATTATAAAATATTAAAACATGCATATGCTATTATTTGCAATGGACACAAAATCATTCTGTCAAGTTTTCACACAAGTTTCTAATGCTGACTGCCAACTATTTTATGTTTTCTGAATGGGATCAGACAGTTCTCAGAAGGGCCTGCCCAATGGAGCACTTGGCATGGAGCCTTGCTGTAGACTGGGCTTCCCCGGTGGCTTAGGCAGTATAGAATCTTCCCACGATGAGGGAGAGGCAGGTTTCATCCCTGGGTCAGGAACATCCTCTGGAGAAGGGAATGGCTACCCACTCCAGTATTCTTGCTTGGAGAATCCCATGGACTACATGGGCGGACGTTCACGGGGTCGAGAGTCGGACATGACTGATCGACTTCCACTCACTCAATTCTTTACTCTAGACTGCTTCCTTGCTTCCTAGCAGGGTAAGGCTGCATCTCCTAGGAGTTAGACTTTTTTTTTTTTCATTTATTTTTATTAGAACTGCCATATGACCCAGCAATCCCACTCCTGGGCATACACACCAAGGAAACCAGATCTGAAAAAGACACGTACACCCCAATGTTCATCACAGCACTGTTTATAATAGCCAGGACATGGAAGCAACCTAGATGCCCATCAGCAGACGAATGGATAAGGAAGCTGTGGTACATATACACCATGGAATATTACTCAGCCATTAAAAAGAATTCACTTGAATCAGTTCTAATGAGATGGATGAAACTGGAGCCCATTATACAGAGTGAAGTAAGCCAGAAAGATAAAGAACATTACAGCATACTAACACATATATATGGGATTTAGGAGTTAGACTTTAAACAACTAGTGCTGCAGTCCATGTGGTCACAAAAAGTCAGACATGACTGAGTGACTGAGTTGAAAACATAGTGAAAAGACTAGATATACATATCCTTGAAAATTCCTGAGGAAGGGGCCAGTTTGAAGACCAAACTGGGGTGTCTAGAAGATTCTGACAAAGGCAAATATTTTTTAGTTTTCTTTTTAAAGTTGGTTCCTATGGTTGTCCAGAATACTAGAGTCAGTTTGCATTTAGGTATTACACAGTGTGAAAAGCATCTTATGTTTAAACACTACATATGCACACCTGGGCTTCCCAGGTGGGGCTTGTGGTAAAGAAGTCGCCTGTCAATGCAAGAGACACAAGAGACATGGGTTTGATCCTGGGTTCAGAAGATCCCCTGGAGGAGGGCACGGCAAGCCACTCCAGTATTCTTTCCTGCAAAATCCCATGGACAGGGTCACAAAGAGTCAGACAGGACCAAAGTGACTTAGAATGCATGCAGACACACAGCACAGGATGGGTATTGCTTCCTGGCCAAGAAGTTAGTTCTTTTCTCCCAGCTGGGGCTCACTTGAGCCTTTCCTTCTTTCTCTCAATCCCTTCCCTACTCCCTACGCTTCCCGTTTTCTCCCCAGACAGAGCACTGTTGACCAAACTCCCTTCCAGGGCCAGATCTAGAGGTTAAATGATGGCAAACCATACTATTAGCAAGAAAAGCAAAAGCCTTGTCTCTGCTTGCACAGATGAACAGCTTCCAGACCTCAGCTGAGCTATGTACACCCGCTTGGGAGCAGAATGAAAGGCTGTACAAACAGCTTTCTATGGTGACATCTTTCAGGAGGCACTTTGGTGCTGAGCCAAAGGCAAATAGACCGGAACTTATGTTTTAAGTCTGAGATCTCAATTCTGTTTGGATATTGTCATATTAACTTTCTGAAGACCAGTGATTTAATTTTAAGATCATTCCATAAAGATTTATGAAAGAATATTATGTAAATATTGATACATATATTTTGAAGGTGTTTGACATATGTCAATTTAACTTGTACAACATATGTTTTATATTTAAAATACAAAATGAGCTCAGTGTCAACTTTTATTAGTTAATCATATGTAAGTTAGCTGAGATCAGACTGAATTTCACTGTTAGAATATTTCAGATTTAGTCTTAGATATGCAAATTTACATATAATGAAACTGGAAATGTTTACTAAAAGACAAATACTCACAGAGTCATGTTCTATTTTGAGCATTGCTAATATCTTTTATGATATTATTTGTCCCATTATTTTTCTTCTAGTTTAACGTACAAAATGTGGGCTATATTGAAGTTACACAGTTTATTTACACACCTCACATGTTAAGTTGTTTCAGTCATGTCTGACTTTGTGCGACCCTAAGGACTTCAGCCTGCCAGGCTCTTCTGTCCATGGGATTCTCCAGGCAAGAACACTGGAGTGGGTTGATGTACTCTCCTCCAGGGAATCTTCCCAACCCAGGGATCGAACCCATATCTCTTACATCTAACCAGAGTTGACAGGCAGGTTCTTTACCACTAGCGCCACCTGGAAAGCCCTAGACAGGTAAATATACTTAAATTCCTAAAGTATGTAAACTAGGTTGCCAGACCTAGTTCAGAAAACTGCAACATTTTATCTGTATCAGCATTTGTCCATTTGGCTTAATGACCTGCTTTTGTTTGTTTGTTACAATATCAAAGGTGTATGTCTTAAAATATCAAAGAGTATTTGAAACCCAAGTTACAATTAACACTATTCATCATTCTGCCAGGCTAAAACAAACAAAAAATCCAAACAAAGCACAAAGAACAAAACAAACAAACAAAAATTACACACAAAAATTTTAAAACCACAAAAAAGTGATCTGTGTACCTTTTGTTAAAAAAGTGGTCCTCAGGAAACCAAAGAATAAACCAAAGAAGAAAAAAATACTACTTTTCATAATATGCTTCTCTCCATATGCTGTCATAGATCCAGTACAGTTAATGTTATTCAAGTTGTGAACGTGTGTGTGTGTGTGTGTGTGGTCTACATCAATCTAGGCTTAATAGTGGAAAAATATACAAATCATCACTACACCAAAGATAGTTGTATGTAAGGATCAACGAGTGCTCAAAAAAGTCAACTTGGAATGGATGTACATATTTAGGCTTTCAGACAAAATTTTCACATGAATGAGTAGGGATAAGTTTGATTGGGACTCAATTTTTAAGGTGTAAATAATGTAAGCAGGTTTATCTTAGCTGTTATTTTTAAAAATTAGGCTTATTTATAATTTATGAGGTAAGTTCAGAAGAATAAAGTATTAGTTATTACACATATTATTCTTAAACAATTCTATGTGGTAAGTACACTCCAAAATTCTTTACACTTGATTTTAGCAAGGAATAGAGGATCATACTTGTAAAAGCATTTGAGGGTACTATGATTTTCCCTAAGGGCATCTATTACGCCTTTTGGTCATGCCAGTGATAATGATGAAAAAGGGGATTAAGATAATAGGTTTAATATAGAACTCAGTATATGCCAATATTGCTTTAAAAGATGTAAACATATTATTCTATTGTTATAAATACAAAAATAAAATATAAATTAAACATCATAGTATTCAAGTCATTCTGTTTAAGATATCCCAGGAGATATAAGTTCGCTCTTTCAAAGTACTTAAAAGTGCTTAAATGACTTCCCACATTTCTCTCAGGCTATTCTTTACAGAACAAAGCACATTCTGAAAAATATATCAATTCACATTTCTGATCAGAATGGCTTCCCATGTGACATAGAAAAAAAAAAAAATCCAATATTCTTAACACGCCAACAGGAGCTTTCATGATTTGGCCCCACCACATTAGATGTGTTAGTTAGTTAGTTAGTTAAGTCGCTCAGTCGTGTCCGACTCTTTGTGACCCCGTGGACTGTAGCCCACTGTGCTTCTCCGTCCATGGGATTCTCCAGGCAAGAATACTGGAGTGGGTTTGCATCCCTCAAATACACGTACTCTCTTTGGAGAAAGTGCTCTCCCAAAACAGTCTTCCCTCCTGGGGATCTTGATTTTGGCTCTTCCTTTGGCCTGCGAGGTTCTTCCCAGATAACTCATGGTGAGCATACTGCTTCACTTTTCCAAGTCTCTCCTCAGATGCTACCAACACAAAAAAGCCTTCCCCGGCATAAAAGAGAAGATATATTCTCCTTTTAACCTCCCACCCAATGTTATTTTTCTTCACGTTATTTGACACTATTAAAAACAGTATGTTTTTTTTTTTTTTGCTTGTTGGTTTAATGCCTGCCTTCCTTCTGCCCCACCATTACCACTAGAATGTAAAAGTACTTGTTGGAACTTGTGTTCACTACTATACCTCTACCACTTAGAAGATTACCTAGTGCATAGCAAGTGCTCAGCGAACACTGATGGATCAAATTGCATCACTCATTAATTTTCTCTTCACACTTGGTTATGCTAAAACTGTCTGATCCACACTGTTAATTCCAAATCTAAGCTCAATGTGAAACATACACTCACACACACAACATACCCCTACACAGAGACTTGTAAAAACTTAGCGAGAAACTTCTTAAAAGCACAATCTAGCTTTGGAATACTGTTAATACTTAAATTTTGTAAAATAAAGTATCTTTTCTACACAAAATTTAAAGAGGCAAAAGTCAGATGTACTTAACAGTGTGTTGAATATAATATTGGTTTGGCCAAAAAGTTCATTCACGTTTTCCATGCGATGTTACAGAATAACCTGTATGAGTTTTATATGTAAAGTTATATCCATGTCAGTATAGTATGTGAAATATATAAATATCTAATAGACTTAACAGTAGTATAACATCAATATTATCAGCAGACATGTAATATATAAAAATGATAAATATGTAATTTATATGATATATATATACATATATATATCTAGCTTTCCAGTGACCTGTGCCATTATAAACAAAATTTCTAATTATGTTTTGTACAAGTAAAGTTGTTTACTCTTAAATGTGATTAGTATGCTTATTTTTTTTTAAATACATTTATTGGTATAAGTTCATGGCTTAATTTAGGGTGCTTCCTTGGTGGTTCAGTGGTAAAGAACCTCCTTGCCAGTATAGGAGATTCAGGTTTGATCTCTAGCTGGGAGGATCCCCTGGAGTAGGAAATGGCAACCCACTCCAGTATTCTTGCCTCCACCGTCAGAGGAGTCTGGCGGGCTACAATCCATGGGGTCACAAAAGTGTCGGACACGACTTAGCGACAAAACAGCAACAGCAATGGCTTAATGCATTTCTGCTCTCCACATTATGCCTAATCTTGGTCTAAAGAGAATCCCGAAATGTTTTAAACCATCAGTAGAAGATTAGAACAATTAGCAAACCCATCCCCTAAATGCATTCATTTATACTGAATCACATTTTTATACTGTGATTTTTGTTTTCATCAGATGTTATGTCTGATGAATGCAATCGTCGTTATACTGAAGCAAGGCAGTGTGTATCCTGTTGTGTGCATCCCATATGGTTGGCAATGGATACCACTAGATCACACGGAGCACATTGCAAGAGCTCACTGATCCACATGTGATCTAGCGGGCTCACAGGGTAAAGCGACCGCCTGCAATGCAGGAGACCTGGGTTCAGTCTCTGGGTCGGGAAGATCCCCTGGAGAAGGAAATAGCAACCCACTCCAGTACTCTTGCCTGGAGAATCCCATGGATGGAGGAGCCTCGTAGGCTACAGTCTACGGGGTCGCAAAGTGTTGGACACGACTGAGCAACTTCACTTTCTTTCTTAAATCTTGATATCCAGCTCTAATATAGGCCTCAAGTCATTTTGGATACTTATTTTGGAGTTAAAGGATCAGTGAGATTTGCCTTTCATAGCACAATCTGTGCCTTCTAATCTAGGGCTGTGAAAGAGGGAGGACACTAAACATGCAGATTTTTATTTTCTTTAATTAAAAGTCAGTGCTCCGTAGTGTGGAATATTACCTATATTAACCTGAAGGGACAACTATTGAAAAAAAAAAAAACCAACAAGCTAAAGAGCAATATTCTTGGCAGTTCGCTTATAAAAACAAACAAACAAAAAATCTTTTTGACAAAAAAGACAAAAGTGTGCAACTGCGCTTTCTGAGTTTAGAGAAGCTCACAAAAATGAGGTGGAGGAGCCCATGTCAGCTTTGGCACTGGCTGCCTCAGAAAGAGGAGGGGATTAAGAGAAGGAAAGGGTAAGTAGCTTTCTCTTACAAGAATCTGTTTTGAGTTTTAACATACTGATTTTACAATTATATACTTACATAATTACATAGATTTAAATATATATACTTACATAATTTACATATATACTTATATAATTTATTTAAAGCAATGTTATATCATTTTATATTCATATAATACATACTTACATATCTGTAAAATATACAATGATATATAATTATATACATACAGATAATCTCTATGTGTGTGTATTTTTACGTGAATACCCATATACTTAAATTTGCCATCTGTTTTTAATTCAACATTACTTTTCTGTATTTTATTTCTAAGTCTATCCTAAGTATTTTTTTTGTATCAACTGTCTTTGGTTAAGAAATGTTATAAGCAAAAAAGTATATCTTAATGTCAGGAGAGGAAGAAAATCTGTTACATTAAAATTGCACTTCAAAAAAAAAAAATTGCACTTCATTAAAGTATTGGTTGACAATTTTGCCAGAGGAGATATTTTAAATTATTCTATTGAATCATGAGAAAAAGCCAAATAATTTCTCCAGTCCATTGCATATGGTGTATATCCATTTCAGAAGAAAACATATGGGTGATCAAAATAGTTTATTAAAAACATGAAGACTCATAGTTTGAAACAGTAACTGTAATATATAAATATTAGATGTAAATGTATAGCTAACCAGGGTCATATTACTCAATTAAAAAAAGAAAGGATTTTTAATCACACCTATTTTATTCAGTTTAGTAAGTAGGTTTTCTGGCTGACAAATGCTTAAGTCCAGTCTAATCATTAACTATTTTCAGCACAGAAAAAAATAACAGAATATATTATTGTTACTATCAAAATACTGACTTCGTAACTATTTGCACCAAAAGGAAAAACGGTTTCAGGATAAAAAGGATATTGAATTAGAAGGGAAATACTTTCATTGACTTTTCTCAAAAACAGGACTGCCCTGAAACTTGCCAAATCCAAAAATTATTGACTAGGATAGTTTAGTAAAAATACTTTGGCTTCACAGAAAAATATACTTTGAGGTCTAGGAGTTCTGGTCACATTCTACGCCCTACACTAACATACAAAATTAGAAGGGAAAAAAAATTACCACAAATGGTATAACTTGTTATAGTACAATATTAAAATGACACTTCTTTGAAATAATTAAGACTTACTGTTAACTTCTGAGTCATCCTTTTACTATGCCATTTTAATGATAAATAACCTAAAAAGAAAATAAATATATCAAGACAGGGTCTTCATTAAAAATTTCCGTGAACTATGCTGAGAGTACAATTTAAGTGTTCTCACCAAAAATAAATTAAATATGAGATACATAGGTGAGCTGATGGATGCGTTTATCTACTAGATGAGAGGAATCTTTTCACAATATATACACATAGCTAATCAGCACCATGTTTATCTTAAGTATCTTACAATTTTATATTAATTATAGCTCAACAAAGCTGAAATTTAAAAAATTTCCATGAACTAACATACATTCAAAGGGATCGATTTACATTTATTAAAAAAAAATCTTAAAACCAAAATGTCCTTTTTAAAATGGGAGTCTAAAAAATTTAAATATGGTTTACATGCTGTTAGTTGGAACCATGTTCCCTGTAGTAAAAATAGCCTTCCTCTTGGATTCCCTAAAAATTACTGCACAATAATGTTATCAACAAAGTATGCTGCTAGGAATAATCAATACAATTCATTGTAGGTCTGCCTTCTAAATTTGAAAGTATAAAACTTCCAAATGTCAAAATTCACAGAGATTAACATTAGTAAAAATATTAAACATTTCCAGCCAAAGTTAAGTTTACATAAATTGACTTCAAATTGTACTCTTGCTATTTTTATTGCTATCGTTGTTGCTAAAATACCACAAATATTTTACAGACAAAAGATTGTCATGTGGGTGAATCTATAAAACATCACCATTAAGTTGTTTAATATTTTCAATTTCATATTAAAAAGTTTTTTGAATCACAGGGGTTATTAGTAGAATGCTAATTTTTAAATACAGCTTTATTTTTAAATCTTACTTTAAAATAATCATAACTAAGTGTAATATCTAAAATTTCAATATTTAAAACTATTCTGTTTTTTAGAAATGTTTTAAAATGTCATTTTATATATTCTGTTTATAATTAACTTCCTCACCAATACTATTTGCTGTCATAGGTATCCAGAAATTGTTTATCCATAGCAGTAACTAAAATAATTTTAAATGAGGTGAAGATTTTGGAAAACACATGCTTACAGATGAGGTTTTACAGGCTATATTTCAACTCTGTGAGAATCTACAATATTAACAACATGATTGATGGGCTAGTCCAGTTTTTCAAACAGCAGAATATTCATGTAGTCTGTAGAAAGAATGTTTTCCTCTTTTGACCTA
Organism: Cervus canadensis; assembly: GCF_019320065.1. Lineage (NCBI taxonomy): Eukaryota > Metazoa > Chordata > Mammalia > Artiodactyla > Cervidae > Cervus > Cervus canadensis. The sequence goes on from NC_057412.1 coordinate 18,740,719, forward strand.
GTTCATTCATAATTGGCAAAGTATTTGGAAACTAAAACATTAAAGAAGGCTAGTCTCCTTTCCAGACCATGAGTATGCAGAAAGAAGACAGCAGAATCAAAACTTATAACTGAATGTTTCAGGACTTTAAGTCAATGTAGACTGTTCTCTGTTTAAAAAAAAAAACTGTACACAATATGTAAACAGTTTAAATATATATTTTTCACTTAAAAAACTACAAATAACTCTTTATGCATTTTGAACCAACATGAATAACAAAAATATTGAGAGAGTCTAAAGTTTTAAATATCATGTACCACTAGATTCATATTACTTAAGTAAAGTAGTGTAAGCTCTGGTCTTCTAGTAGAACATAGAGAAAAAAACCTAAAACCCATAATAAATTCTGTTAGTGCCTGTAATCTACCTTATTATTTTTTATTGATATATAATAGTACGATGATGTGTTAGTTTCTGCTGAACAATGAAGTGATAGTGTTCGTTGCTCAGCTGTGTCTGAGTCTCTGTGAACCCTTGGACTGTAGCCCGCCAGACTCCTCTGTCCATGAAATTCTGCAGGCGAGAATACTGGAGTAAGTCGCCATTCCCTTCTCTAGAGTATCTTCCTGATCCCAGGGTTGAACCTGGGTTTCCTGCATTGCAGGTGGATCCTGAGCCACCGGGGAGGCCCTATCCAATGAGGAGAATCAATTATATGTACACATATATCCCCCCTCTCTGGGACCTACCTCCACCCCCACCCCACCCCACCCTTCTAGGACATCTCAGGGCCCTGGGCTGAGCTTCCTGTGCTATACACCAGGTTCCCACTAGTTATCGATTTTACACATGGGGTGTATATACAGATCAATCCTAATCTCCCAATTCACCCCAGCTTTCCCTTCCCCTGCTGTGTCTACAAGTCTCTTCTCTTCATCTGAGTCTCTATTCTTGCCCTAGAAACAGGTTCACCTGTACCATTTTTCTAGATTCCACATACATGCATTAATATATGCTTTATTTTTCTATTTCTGACTTACTTCACTCTGTATGATAGACTCTGGATCCATCCACATCTCTACAAACGAGCCAATTACACTCTCTTTTATGGCTGAGTAATATTCCATTGTGTATATGTACCACATCTTCTTTAAACAGTCATCTGTTTGCACTCCAGGGAATTTCCAAATACTGCTCTGTTAATTTTACATGAGAGGTTGGTGATTTACAAAGAGCGGTGACAATTTTTCATTGGTGAGACAATGGTGATCAAAATGTGATCTGGCTAGAAATACTGGGTAAGCATCTCCCCATCGGGTTTCCCGGGTGCCTCAGGGGTAAAGAATCTGCCTGAGATGTAGAAGATGCAGAAGACCCCACAGGTTTGATCCCTGGGTTGGGAAGATCCTCTGGAACTGGAGAAGGCAACTCACTCCCGTATTCTTAACTGGAGAATCCCATGGACAGAGGAGCCTGGAGGGCTACAGTCCACAGGGTCACACAGAGCTGTACATAGCTGAAGTGACTGAGCACGCACAGATCGCCCCATTGTGCAAACAGAAGTCCCAGTATACAGGCAGAGTATATCATGAGAAATGCTGGACTGGATGAAGCACAAGCTGGAATCAAGATTGCCGGGAGAAATATCAGCAACCTCAGATATGCAGATGACACCACCGTTATGGTAGAAAGTGAAGAAGAACTAAAGAGCCTCTTGATTAAAGTGAAAGAGGAGAGTGAAAAAGTTGGCTTAAAACTCAACATTCAGAAAATTAAGACCATGGCATCTGGTCCCATCACTTCATGGCAAATAGATGGGGAAACAGTGGAAACAGTGTCAGACTTTATTTTTGGGGGCTCCGAAATCACTGCAGATGCTGACTGCAGCCATCAAATAAAAAGACGCTTACTCCTTGGAAGGAAAGCTATGACCAACCTAGATAGCATATTAAAAAGCTGAGACATTACTTTGTCCACAAAGGTCCATCTAGTCAAGTCTATGGCTTTTCCTGTGCTCATATATGGATGTGAGAGTTGGACTATAAAGAAAGCTGAACACAGAAGAATTGATGCCTTTGAACTGTGGTGTTGGAGAAGACTATTGAGAGTCCCTTGGACTGCAAGGAGATCCAACCAGTCCATCCTAAAGGAGATCAGTCCTGGGTATTCATTGGAAGGACTGATGCTGAAGCTGAAACTCCAATACTTTGGCCACCTGATGCAAAGAGCTGACTCATTGGAAAAGACCCTGATGCTGGGAGGGATTGGGGGCAGGAGGAGAAGGGGACGACAGAGGATGAGATGGCTGGATGGCATCACCGACTCAATGGACATGAGTTTGGGTGAACTCTGGGAGTTGGTGATGGACAGGGAAGCCTGGCGTGGGCTGCAGTTCATGGGGTCACAAAGAGTCGGACATGACTGAGAAATGAACTGAACTGAACTGAAGGCTAAGAGGCTAATATCTTTGAAACTCTAGATCTAGAATTCTACTTAATTTATGACCCATCCCTTCACTTAGAAGGAGGCTCCTTCACCTGGTATTGCCACAAGGCTCATTCTCCTGACCGCCAGTTCAGCAGCGAACCTTTCCTACTAAGTGCTGAATGACAACCTGTAAGGAGAAGAGGAAACCACCGCCAGATTATTGAAATGGACTGCTTGACAGATTTTGTACCTGAAGGGTAATATAACTGTGTGCATTTTCAGAAGTTGGTGTGCAACTTATTTTGCTTTTTGTTTGTTTTTCAAACAAACTGTCTGGTTCAGTTCAGTTCAGTTGCTCAGTCGTGTCTGACTATCTGTGACCCCATGGACTGCAAAACACCAAACTTCCCTGTCCATCACCAACTCCCAGAACTTACTCAAACTCATGTCCATCGCGTCAGTGATGCCATCCAACCATCTCCTCTGTCATCCCCTTCTCCTCCCATTTCAATATTTCCCAGCATCAGGGTCTTTTCAAATGAGTCAGTTCATCACATCAAGTGGCCAAAGTACTGGAGTTTCTGCTTCAGCATCAGTCCTTCCAATGAATATTCCGGACTGATTTCCTTTAGGATGGACTGGTTAGATCTCCTTGTAATCCAAGGGACTCTCAAGAGTCTTATCCAATACCACCGTTCACAAGCATCAGTTCTTCTGTGCTCAGCTTTCTTTATAGTCCAACTCTCACATCCATACATGACTACTGGAAGAATGATAGCTTTGACTAGATGGACCTTTGTTGGTAAAGTAGTGTCTCTGCTTTTTAATATGCTGTCTAGTAGCAAGGTTATAAGAGAAGAGATGTATATTGACACAATCCCTGACATTTGTGACAACACTTTGGCCACCTGATGCAAAGAACTGGAAAAGACCCTGATGCAGGGAAAGCTTGGAGACAGGAGGAGAAGGGGATGACAGAGGATGAGATGGTTAGATGGCTTCACCGACTCAATGGACATGAGTTTGAGCAAACTCTGGTAGTCGGTGATGGACAGGGAAGCCTAGCGTGCTGCAGTCTATGGGGTCGCAAAGAGTGAGGCATGACTGAGCAACTGAACTGAACTGAACTGAACTGACATTTGTTGAAGAATAAGGTAACATAGGTTGATTCAGTCAGTTCACAATATGAGCCTTTTGAAAGGGAGATAACTCAGGCCCAGGTAACTCAGTTCTGCTAGAGAAAGTAGATTGTGCTACAGTAATAGCCAGTCCCCATTCTAGTGGCTTAAAATTGCAAAGCTGCATTTCTGATTCGCACTGTTATTGCAGATGGGCAGAGGAGCTCTGCTCATCGCAAAAACTCAGCAAAGTCGGATAATAGGGCAGCCTCCATCTCAAGTACAGGTAAAGATGTAAGATGAAGGAACACTGATGATTAAATGTTCTGGCCCCAGGAACAGTACTTATTGGCCTCGCCTCCTTTTCTGTGACCACTTAAATCACAAGAGGACTAGGAAATGCAACACAATTCTATTACATGCCCAGAGCACGGGAGAATCAGAAATACTTCGCAAACATTTTAAATTACCACAGCAATTCAATATCTACCATCAAAACCAAGTTTTTCTATTGGAACAGTATATCCTAAATCTGTGTCCCTGCATCTTCAGTCGCTCAGTCATGCCAACTTTCTGTGACCCCATGGACTGTAGCCCACCAGGCTCCTCTGTCCATGGGATTCTCCAGGCAAAAATACTGGAGTGGGTTGCCATGTCCTCCTCCAGGGGATCTTCCTGACCCTGGGACCAAACATGTTTCTCTTAAGTCACTGGCATTGACAGGTGGATTCTTTACCGCTGTGCCTCCTGGAAAGTTCCCCCAAAGCTGCTGTATACCCTGAAACTATACTGTTTGAAAGAAAAAAAAGGAATGACAAATTAGTTTCATCATTATGTTGCTCAACTCATGATTTCATCTTTCTGATTAAAATCAATTCTAATCTAAGCAACTTGGAATATGAGTTGGCAGATTTAATATGTAAGCAATACAAACAATCATTAAAAACTTTTTAAAATGAAAGAGTCTAAAAAAGATTTTTTAAAAAAATAATATACTTTATATGCCATAGTACAAGTGGCTAAATGTTCAAGTGCATGTTAATAATCATGTAGATTCCTGGGTCCCCAGACTAATATGATTCAGTATTTGAGTGCAGGATTCTATGTTTTAAAATACAGCCATTTAATTCTGATGCAGGCAGTTCTGAGTCCTGGATCCAGACTTTTGAGAAATGATGACTGTAGCTGATTGGTTCCAAGAAGCATAAGTATGAAATCGAATTGGGGAAACAACAAACCGGGCTTTAATCAATTCATGGCAAATTTTACTTAGTTACAGAAATTATTATTTAAAAAATGTACCAAGAGAAAAAAACTGACTCAGCAATCTCAACAAGATTCAACAGCCATGTAATAACATGGCTTCTCTACTCTGCATGAAAACCTTGAAAAACTGACATGCCAATAGTCCCCATTTAAATTATGAAGAACAGGTGCTTACCATTCTCTTTAGAAATGATACTCAAACTGATATCACTAATCCAGACTTCTTCCCTGAGTGCCAGGCCCAAATATTCAAATGTCTACAAGATATCTCCATTTGGATAGGCCAAATAAACATCCCAATCATTACATGTACAAAACCAAATTCTTGACACTCCCAAAACTGTTCTTGAAGTCATTGCCATTGACACTCTCAATTACTTAACTGAGTAACCTAGAAATCACCCTTGGTGCATCATTCTCTCAAGCATTTTCTCAATCATTGAGCAAAGCTGCTTGTCTCTGCTTCCTTTGAAGATTGCTTGCAGAACTTGACCACTTCCTATCTTCTCCTTCACTACCACTCTGGTCTAAGTCATCATCATCTATCACTTGGACTCCTGTAAAGAACTTCAAATGCTAAATGTTTATCTACAACTTTAATAAACAATAAATAGTTATAACTTTACAAAAGAAAGGAAAAGGAGAGAAACAAAATAATGAAGGAGGGAAGGATGTGTGGAGACAGGGAGGATGGAAAGAAGGAAAGCAAGCAAGAAAGAAATGAAAGAGGAGGAAGAAGAAGAGAAAGAAGGCAGGCAGACAGGAAAGTAATCAAGGGAGCAATGAAGGAAAAGGAGGAGAAAAGGAAGAGGAAGAAAAAGGGAGAGAAAGAAGGAAGGAAAGAGGGACGGAGAAAGAGAAAAAAGAGGGAAGGAGGGAGGAAATAAGGCAGGTAGGCAGGAAGGAAGATGGGAGGAAGAAAGACTGGGAGAAAGACAGACAGAATACTCTCAGTTCTCACTTTTCTCCTGCTTGGAACCCTTTTTGCCTACATGTGTTCTTATCTTGGTCCCTTACTCCGCTCTTTGAATAAGCAGCCCCTGACAGGGACCTGCCCTGAGTGTCTAACACAGAATGGCCTAATGTTTCCCGTGTAATCTTCAGCTTACTCTCTTCTTTGTAGCACATTCTTCTTTTTAATCACCTGACGTTTATACATAGCTGTTGTTGCTTGATCACTAAGTTGTGTCCAACTCTTTTGTGAATCCAGGAACTGTGGCCCGTCAAGTTCCTCTGTCCGTCGGATTTCCCAGGCAAGAATACTGGAGTGGGCTGCCATTTATTGTTATCAATATTTATTACTGTTTGTCTCCTTAAGAACATACACACTGTACAGATTCTATGTTGCTATCATACTGTCATGTCACATAATGAACTAATAAAATTGTATTGACTCAAGACATACAGTATATAAAAATACAAGCAGAAAGTAATTGAAGGTAATGAAAAGTGACATAAAGCAAATAAAGCAGGATAGTGAATGATCCCATTGGTGGTGGTGGGGGGTGGTCCCATGGCTTGTCATTGGTGAATATTTTAAGAGGTGATATATAAGCTAAGAGGTCAGATTGATGATGCAATTAGTACAGTCTGTATATGAAAAAAAATCATTACAGGATAAAAGAAAAAGAGAACCTTTATGGATGATTTTCAGGTTTTGAAAAAGTATAAAAGAGTGTGTGTGCTTGTTCAGTTGTGTCTGACTCTTTGTGATCCTGTGGACTATAGCCCACCAGGCTCCTCTCCATGGGATTTCCTAGGCAAGAATACTGGAATGGGTTATCATTTCCTTCTCTAGGGGATCTTCCCAACCCAAGGATTGCACTTGCAGTCTCCAGCCTCTCCTGCATTGGCAGGCAAATTCTTCACCCCTGCACCACCAGGGAAGCCAAAAAAGAACAGGTAAATCAAGTCAATTGTTAGACATATTCTCAAAAAGTGCAGAGTGAGTCCTAAAACAATGGAGAAAGAAAATGATATTTCATCTAATCAATGGAGAAAGAAAAGGAGGCAGTTAGGATCACCATTTCCAACGTTCCACTCCAAAGAGGGATGGAGAGAAATAGAAAAAAAATTAAAGGGGGAATGCTTATATTTGTACAGACCTTTATACTTTCAAAGTTTATATTTTCACATTTATTTACCACATTTCTCTCTCATGATGACCTCTGAAAATAGGCAGAGTTCATTATTCCAATCATTAACAGGGGCATTTTTTTTTGGGCCCCCAAATCACTGCAGGTAGTGACTGCAGCCATGAAATTAAAAGACACTTGCCCCTTGGAAGAAAAGTTATGACAAACCTAGACAGCATATTAAAAAAGCAGAGACACTACATTGCAGACAAACGTCCATCTAGTCAAAGCTGTTTTTCTTCAGTAGTCATGTATGGATGTGAGAGTTGGACCATAAAGAAGACTGAGCATTGAAGAATTGATGCTTTTGAGTTGTGGTGTTGGAGAAGACTTCTGAGAGTCCCTTGGACAGCCAGGAGATCAAACCGGTCAATCCTAAAGGAAATCAGTCCTGGAATAATCATTGGAAGGGCTGAAGCTGAAATTCCAATACTTTGCCGACTGGATGTGAAAAACTGACATTTTGGAAAGGACCCTGATGCAGGGAAAGACTGAAGGTCGGAGGAGAAGGGGACGACAGAAGATGAAATGGTTGGATGGCACCATTGACTCGATGGACATGAGTTTGAGCAAGCTCTGGGAGTCGGTGATGGACAGGGAAGCCTGGCGTGCTGCAGTCTATGGAGTCGTGAAGAGTCAGACATGACTGAGTGGCTGAACTGAACTGCAGAAAAACAGCCTAAGACTTACAGAAGTCTGTGCTTTCTTTAAGGTCAACAGACTAGCAAGTTAGTGCACAGGGCTTACCTAGCAGCCAGGTGTCCTCACACAGTCCATTATACCATGTCTATGATGCCATGCCGATCTGATGGAAACTTGCAAAAGATTACCAGGAGGTAGTCAATCTGCTTGATATGAACTGAGTTCATGCAATTGATTTGTTTTTAAATTCTACAAGCTTGAATTAAAGGTTGACTTTGAATGTATCACAGGAAAACCAACCTTCAAAGATTCCTTAACGCTCCCCCAAAAAATTCAGATCTGGTAGCTGGCATTCAAGGTCATCACAGTGTGATTTCTATGAGAATTTCCAACTTTACCTCATACACACCATACCTAAAAAAATATTCTAAAATCTTTTTACCCATGCCATATTATTTAAGTCATTCAACATCAACAAAAGCAAAGAGACGGGAGGTATGATTTCTTCCATCTTTAATATCTACCCTTTTCCTTCTCTTGTCTCTTTCTATCACAATTATCCACCTTTAAGAAGATTTTGCAAATCCCCAAGTGGGCTGTGAATTTTATCCTTTCACATAACATTTTTCAAAGTCGGATGACACTAGTCATACCCTGCTTTGTACTATTATAGCTGTTTGAGGATTTGTTAAACATACCATTCCCTAAGTAGAATATAAATGCTTTGGTAAAGGGCTGCGCCTTCTGTACCTTCTTCAATTATCTATTCCTTTTGCAGAGAATCTACCATATAGCGGAGAATTAGAAAACATTTTGAAACTCGATAAAACTGGTTCAAAGAGAAAAAAAAAAAATGTAACCTTCAGATAAATGGTCCCAACACTCTATTGAAGGAAGAAAGAAAAAAATCATAGACTGAAATCAATAAATGAAATTATTTGAAAGAATGAATAATAGAAGTGAAATAAGTTCATTGTATCTTTAGAAGCTGGCACAAGGTATGGTGCACAGTAGCTACTCAGTCATTAGCTGTTGGATTAATACCTCAATAAATAAACACAGTAAAGGATTTAGGAGAACAAAGAACTATTAGAAAATAGTCATAAAACTAGGCCTATCATTTCAGGCCAAATGGGCAGAGATCAACAGAAATTAGATCACTGGGTTAAAATATAATATTCAAAGGCTAAGAAGAAATATCTATATTACCTCCTCTGCTCTTTTGTTATAAAGCTTGCCTTGTTGTTGTTCAGTTGCTCAGCCATGTCTCTTTGTGACCCCATGGACTGCAGCATGTCAGACTTGCCTGTCCTTCACCATCACCCAGAGTTTGCTCAAACTCACATCCATTGAGTTGGTGATGCCATTCAACCATCTGATCTTCTGTCATGCACTTCTCCTCCTGCCCTCAATCTATCCCAGCATCAGGGTCACTTTAAATTAATTTAATTTGATCCACAGAGCAATTCCATAAAGAAGCAGTAGAAACAAGATTCCACCCATTTTATAAGTAAGGAACAAATCAAAAGGATTAAGTCTCTAGGTTAAGATCAGAATCAGGGACAAAGTCAAAACTGAAGTCCTTACTAGGAAGTCTCTAACTCCTTGATAGTCTGTTTTCCATAGGCCAGCAACACTGTCATCCCTGGGGTCTTATTAAAAATGCAAAAGCTCAGACTCCAATTCCAGACACCTGAATCAGAATCTGAATATTAACAATATTCCCCGGTGATTTGAAATAATCTTAAAGTGAACTGCTTACCTGATACAAAATGAATATAAATCCGTCTGCCTTCATAGATATAGACATAGGCAAATATATAAAACAAAATTTAGGATATGCGTGTGTGCTAAATCACTTCAGTTGCATCCAACTCTGTGCAACCCTATGGATTGTAGCCCTCCAGGCTCCTCCGACCACGGGATTCTCCAGGCAAGAATACTGGAGTGGGTAGCTACTTCCTTCTCCGGGGGATATTCCCGACCCGGGGATTGAACCTGTGTCTCTTACCTCTCCTGCACTGGCAGGTGATTCCTTACCACTAGTGCCACCAGGGAAGCCCAATATGGGATTTATGTGTATGTATATTTATATATGGAAAGAGAGCCATAAAACCATGTTATAAAATATTACTCTTGGAGATAATGAAATAACTATTATTAATTATTACAAATAATATTGATATCATAATACACACACATTAGAAAGGAACATAGTTTAGGTCCATGAATATGGTCCTTAAAGAAAAATATACTTTTATTTAAATGAAGTCTCTTTTTAATTAACACAAATCTGAGAAGTCTGTTGGGCATAGTAGAAATTCTATCATGTCTTTGAGAAAAAAGAATACCAAAGGGAGCACAAAGTAATAGAGAAGCACAATAGTTGGCAGTCATCTGTAAAAACAAGGTATTGAAATATGCCTATTTCAGCACATGTTAACATCTGGGGGTTAACACATACACACACATACAATAGCTAAGTAGGATGGATATGATGCTCAATCAAAATATGAAGTCTGTGATGTGCTAATTAAGGGAAATTCCTTCTGGTGATATTATGTTAGTAATAACAAACACTACAAGGTAATAATGGAGCCTATGCATGGCTTATAATAAACACATGTACCACTCACGCCTCAGATAAGAGAATGGAAAAAAGCAGGAAGTTTGTCCCTCCTTTCAGAAAGGTGAGAGGTTATTTTATTTTGTATTTTAAAAGGTAGACAAATCATTTTTTAAAAAGTGAAATTTCAGAGCTGAGTTTTATATTCAATTACTATAGCTTTAGAGTGTGATGATTTCCATATGTATTTTAAAATATTCCCATTGCCATCTACTTTTTTTCTGCTCAGCAAAAATTACAAACAATACTTAATATTATAATAAATATAAATTAGAAGGAAAGAGAATATGAGTGAATAAGAGGTAGCGAAAAGTAGAAAGTGAAGATGTTCCAGAAAGAAGGAAAACATTTTCAAAAGGGAGGAGAGTTGAGCTAGGTCCAGAAATATAAATTAAATTCTCTAGATAGAATTTTTAAAAATAACAACTTTTTTGTTATAAAAAGGCAAGATAGCTTCTTTAAAACATATGAAAGGGCAATTAATTTTTTTCCTTTAAAACTGAAAGATAATAGTCTTTTTAAATAGTGTTTATGAGTTACCTAACAAAAATCAAAACTATTTTTCATTGAAAACCTTATATTAAAGAAGTTACTTAATCTTCCATGCATAAATATTTTGCATTAATTTGTTTTCAAAATTGTGAAGAAGAGTTCCATATTATATGGCATAGGGGAGACAATTATCCAATGCTAGAATTGTGTACTATGTCCAATATGGCTGATATAAGAAAGTAAAGCTTTTTACAACTTCTCATTGGCTGTTGATTTCTCAGAAGCATGATATTAATATGTTTAAATGATTTTTCAACTACAAGTAATATCTTAATCAATGTGCCTTCAACACATTTCTTTTCATACATACAAATACACATACACATACAATATCATCTAAGTTGGATGTCTGATATGATAATGATATTTATCTTATGATAATATTCATTCTTTGAGCATCTTGGCTATGTTTATTGCTTCTTCAATTTTATAAACATTATACAGTTAGTTTCTGTAATTTATCTGTTTCCACTTACCCTTTGCTTGAATATATATTAAGAATTACTTCTTCATCATCTTGACTGTAGCTTCCCAGGTGGCTCAGTGGTAGAGTCCACTTGCCAATGCTGGAGACATAAGAGGCGTAGAGAAGATCCCCCGGAGGAGGGCATGGAAACCCACTCCAGTATTCTTGCCTGGAGAATCCCACGGAAAGAGGAGGCTGGTGGGCTGAAGTCCATGGGGTTGTAAAGAGTCAGACATGATTGAGAGACTGAACAAGTGTGCACACATCTTGATTGTGCAATTCATAACTGTATTTGTGAATATGAAACTCTCTGTGACATATATTATGTGAAAGCATATGAGATTCTGGGATTAAATTCATAGAATCCTTGGCTTTCATGATATAGATGTATATTAGCTCTATAGTAGAGTTATATTCAGATGGTTTTCTCTCATGATATAAGCACATTTAAGCTGCTTTCTTTTCACATTTTACTGTGGACTACCAAAAGGCAGATACTCTGTATTAATCATGTTTAAATTCCCAATGAACAGCACAATACTTGGCCCAAAGATAGACACTCAAATTAATTACCTACTTTGGGAGCCATGTGAACTGAAATACAATGTTTTGGGTCCATGAGATCGGAAAGGTAAATTGTAAGTGTACATGTTAGTTGCTCAGTTATGTCTGACTCTTTGCAACACCATGGACTGTAGCCCACCAGGGTAGGTTGCCATTCCCTTCTCCAGTCATATTAATCATCCTGCTTATTGCCACAAAATAGATCCCAGAGACCCTTCAAAGCATGTCATCATAGAACTCATTCTTCAGGCATCAAGGCCAAAAAATAATTCATTTATGATTCTAAGTCGTGCACTACTTAGCCGAGTATCTATACTTATAATACACCCAATATTTAAAGATTTCAGCTATAACCTACCCATAGTGAGTGACCGAGTGAAAAGTTCCTCAGTTGTGTTTGACTCTTGGCCTCCCCATGGACTATATATATAGTCCATGGAATCCTCCAGGCCAGAGTACTGGAGTGGGTAGCCTTTCACTTCTCCAGGGGATCTTCCCAACCCAGGGACTAAATCCAGGTCTCCCACATTGCAGGCAGATTCTTTACTACCTCAGCCACAAGGGAAGCCTACCCAAAATAATTTAATAGGTAAAAGATCAAATGGGAACTAAGTGGCTTGTCTGTTAAAAACGTGTATTTCAATTCCTCTACTCATAGATTTTCCATTTTTGTTTTCTCACCCAGGAGGACAAGTGGGTAAATACAGTTGATAATATGCCCAAAATTAAATGATATGCAATACAAGAGTATAAATTACTTTATGATACTCCATCTCAGTTTTATAAAAATTCAATGATAAGTAAGTTAAAGTTAGAGACACATTAATAAGCTCTCTGGTAGTTTTCAGAAATATGTTGTCAGGAACTCAGGAGTGATTAGACAGTTATATATCAGTGTACATAAACATTTTGTTAGAAAAAAGTGTAAAGAAATAAATAAGGATGTTTATTCAGGTAAATTAGAGAAATCAGAAAGATAGACTATACTATTTCCTGATATAAAAGGTAAATCTTTAAAGAAAAACTGGAGTGTCTATTATTTTCCATGACTGACTTTCTCTTTATGTCTAGTCTTCATAATTGATTTAAACAGTTTTGTATTTTAGACAGATTGATAAATAGAAAACTTCTTTTAGACAGGTTGACAAATAGAAAGCTTCTGAACCTGTTGACCTTGTAGTGGTCATAATTTACCTACAAAGAGGGAGTGAGAGGAAATTAGATAATGGTGTGCTGGTAACTCTTTAACAACTGATTCTGATAAAAGGGGAAAAAAAACAACAACTCTGATTTGTAGAATTTGCTGATTTCTATGGTGCAAATACTTCTGCCACAGCTGACTTCAAACAAGAAAATGCTGTCTCTTAAAAACAGAGATTTGGAAGGAGTAGAGTAGTAGCTCATCCAAGCTAGTTTTAGCCAGCTTCAGCATATCACTGAAATCAGGTCATATTAAGTATTTTATGAACAAAGTTGATTAAATAAATAACTTTGGAAAGTAGTGTCAAATATACACCCCTGTTAGGGATACACCATATATTTAGCTTTTAAATGTCCTGGAAAGTATCTTATATGGGAAACCTATTTAAGATTGTTTAATATAATATCCCTCTCAGAATTATTTGACTCCCTTTTGGATTTTTTTGTTGTTGTTGTTCCAGAACTTCTTTCAGAAAAATAGTGTTTCATCAAATCCTATCGGGAAAGTGTGGCTCTGATTATGCACTTCAAGTCTTATTGCGTACACTATGGGCTTTCAGTAATCATAAATCGGTGACACTTATTTATATAGCAAGGTCTAAAGAAAAAGGTAAGAAGAGATACACAAGTATTGATACCTAAAGAAGATTCTGTCCTACACTTCATGAGATTGAATTATATTTAGGCAATTGATTCTTTAGTGCAATTATAGGTTTATTTATTTAATAGAGATATTTTATTGAGCATCTACTATATTCAATGCACTATTAGACATCAAGGCATTGAAAATTTCAGTGCTTTTATCTCTCTTATATGACTGAGTCTCCATTGTGTGCACTTGTGTCCTCAGGGGCTCAATCGTGTTGGACTCTTTGGGACATGATGAACTGTAGCCTGCAAGTTTCCTCTGTCCATGGGATTTTCCAGGCAAGAATACTGGAGTGGGTTGCCATATCTCCCTCTTCCAGGGGATCTTAAAACCCAGGAATCAAACCCCTTTTCTCCTGCATTGTCAGGAGGCCCATTGCTGCTAACTGCTAAGTCACTTCAGTCGTGTTCAACTGTGTGCGACCCCATCCCTGGGATTCTCCAGGCAAGAACACTGGAGTGGGTTGCCACTTCCTTCTCCAATGCATAAAAGTGAAAAGTGAAAGTAAAGTCGCTCAGTCATGCCCAACTCTTCGCGACCCCATGGACTGCAGCCTACCAGGCTCCTCCGTCCATGGGATTTTCCAGGCAAGAGTACTGGAGTGGGGTGCCATTGCCTTCTCCTCAGGAAGCCCATTAGGCAAGGCTAATTTTAGTCCTTCTGTTTTTGATTTTATAGTGGGGAGGGAAAAATATACTAATCATTCTAATGTTTAATTCTAATACATCTTGTTACATGAGTGGAATTTTGTTGCAAAATACAAGTAGTTTGGACACATTACTCAGCTATTTAATACTTCAAATATAATCTTTCTTAAGGAAAGAGGCTGTTATTTTCCCCATAAGTACTCAGTATTAAATATCTGTCTGCATATTAATATGTTAAAGCAACAGCATTTTAATAACTATCCATCTGAGTCTATGAGAATGAATCTGAATGTTTAACCTATATCTACATTTGGCAAGTTAGTGTAATTTATGTATACACATAAATATTCATAAAATTCAGTATGTTTTGAAAAACAAAAGAGCAAGACTAATGGTTGAATGTTAACAGTAAAAAGAACCCCAAGAATTCAGCTATCTATTTTGCAACAGATTTCTTGCAATAGCCTCTCTTTCCTTGAACCACAACCCACAAATTATCATGCAATACATAAACCTTAGTGCATTTGCTTTTGTTTTGTTTTCCTTAGAGAATTGAGAGGTAGATTTTCCACAGAAGAAATAGCTGGCACTTGACCTTTGGCAGCAAGTATGACCTGCTGTTTCATCAAAGAAACTCTGATGTTGAATTACCTTAGCAGCACGTGAATTATTTAAAGAAACTACAACATGACTGCTTTAAGATAATGTGTTCACTGCTTATAATAGTGTATGAAGTATTATATACCAAAAGAGTAACACTTCAGTAGTTCATTTTTTTTATCCTATACGTTTCTCTTACCATGTAAGCATTGAAATAAATGTTTCTTATCACACTGAAAGAAAACAAACAAACAAACAAACAAATGCATACCTTTAGCCATGAACCTAGCTCAAAACAACACACCATCACCATGAAGGAACACATCACAAAATTACCTTCTGATTTCTCAACTGAGAGCACAAAATTGTTGCTATCATGGTCACCAACACTTAATTGCTTTTGTAATGCTACAAAGTAATTTTCCTTGAAAGTAGGTATTTGAAATAATTAGTTACCTACAACAAGCCATATGGTGCTCATTTATAGTAACAAACGTAACTTCTGAAAAATAAATTCAATGAAAGTTGTTTTATACTTTGCCCTTTGGAACATTCTTTACTTTCTTTTTTCCTTAATTTTAACAAAACACTGAAAAATTGCTCCAAGTATAAACTGCGTGGAATATCTAGTTAATTGTCCATCATTGGAGGAAAGCCAAATATGAACTTTTCTAATATTCAGGTGTGGTACATTGTTATAGGAACGTTTTATCTATCTACATTATGGCTACATTTTTGTAACTTATAGCAGACTGATCCTTAATAATCCAGAATAAGCTGCATTTTATATTTGTCAACTTTTTATTCAAATAGCTTTAGCTGCTAATGCAGCATATCACAAAATTCAACTTTAACAACATTTCACAGAAAAGGAAAAAAAAAGTCTATACGTTCATTGATGTAACAAGCAATGAATAAAATATAAATACATGGATTAGAAACAGAACTACTGTCAGAGGCTTATAATTTTGGCATAGATCTGAATTCACTATGAGCATCTTTCAAAAGGCAGAGGAAACTCCACACTTTCTTAGCTCTCACTTCCACACCAAGGAAGTCTCTCACGGAATCTCCTACCTTCCCTCATGAGATCTCACCGTGGGAATGAACGCAAACAGGGGAAGATTCAGGGCAGGAAATCAGAGAGTCAGGACAGAGAGATTCACAAGAGCATATATTCTATCTTATAGTCCAGCAAAACATGGAAATATTTTTAAATGCTATCCATCATAAAGTTATATTAACAATAGGCTTCATGATCCTGCCATGGAATGGGAGGTATTATCTTGACCCTTGACCTCTGCTCACATAAAAGCCTGAGAAATGAAAATCATGTTTATCATGGCTCTTCATTTTATACAAACTTACTGTCCTTTCTTAAACTGGTTTAAGAAAAAAAAAATTCTATTCTGAAATAGCCCAAGTCTGGTTCTTCTTAATAGTCATGTGACTTTTTTTTTTCCCTGCCAGCCATGTGCTCCGTATCATTTTACTCTGAAATAACTATGCGGATTTCAGCTCAACCTGCCTTTGCTTATAATGCATGACATACCCCGTGAGGGAGCCTGAGAACAGGCTCCCTTGAAAAGCAAGGTTCTCATAGTTGGCCTGTAACCATGGAAGCAGATGCCGTTTTCTTCTTACCCCTGCTTACCTCTTTGCAGCCTCGAGCTGCTCCTTATTGTTAAAAGGGGTACGCCTTGATTTTTCTTCATCATGACCGAACTTGCCTCTTCTTCAAAGGGCATGAAGCTGCAGGTCATTGGTCTAGACTGTTTGCATGGTCCAGAGAACAGCCTTGATGTAACCCTTGCTCCGTCTGAGCCACACCACCAGCCGTGCATCTGTAGACTGTAGGGGGACATTGGAGATCTGTATTTGAAAAGAAGTCTGTCTGATTTTGCCATTGTGCCTTTCCACTCATCGATCGAATGAATATCGAACCTTCTGTCGTTGCATGTGTGAAATAGATAGCTTAGCAAGCACTTTTGTGCCCAACCTGTGCAGTGGGCCAAAAAAGGTTTTCCTTTTAGTCTCAAGAATTTTTTTCTTCAGACTATGAATTTCGTGTTAGCTTAAATTGTTTGTGTGTTTTTATCTCATCCAACTGTTAGGATGATTGAATTACTTCATCAGCAGTGACTTTCTTTTGTAATAGAAGGAACATTTTCTTTTTTGTCAACTACATTTTGGTTTTTGGTTTTTGTCTTTTGTAGCTTTTTATGATCTAGTTTAACTCATTTGTAACTAGAAGTGGTATAATTGTATCCTGTTAAGCCAGAAAGTTGAGGTATCTTTTTAAGAAGATGGTTAGATGATGTCTATTATTTAACAGATTTAATTTCAGAAAGGTGAACTTGAACTGCCTCAAGGTAATTTCAGTGATTTGTAAGAGTAAGTAAATCAAATAATCATATTGATTTTGAGTTAAACAAAATGTTTGATAAACTATGTAAAGGGAAAATTTTTTCTTTGTTTTTCCCCTTTTAAAAATTGTGAAAATGTCAGTCTGGAATATTGAAAGATACTTAAAGGCACATAAATGTATTACTTTCATTTTCTATGTTAAATAATACCATATATTTATAATACGTATCTTATGGCATGATTTAATTAGAAAGTATGCAATATGAAAATATGTTGTTGACATTTAATTTTTAATACTATTATAATTCATTGCTTTTCTTCAATAACTGATGTTAACAATAACCGATGACCATAATCCCACCTGCTCATTCTAAAACATATTATTTTACTGATTCTTTAAAAAAAAATCAGAATCAAAATGCTTGATATAGTTTTTTTCAATATATTGCTTAGTAAGCATTGTCTATCTGTATCAGTTTTTGTTTCGTTTTGTTTTAAGAAACCACTATCCCATACTTCAAGGCATACCTATTTTCTCTAATTGCCACAGGCAAAGGGGAGGTCCATGACAGAATAAAGAAGGTTATTGTGACAGATGAAACATAATTCACAATGAATACTCTTTTCATCCAACCTTAAGTAGAAGAGGATTATTTCCAAGCTGAATTTGGTGGCAGAATGTATGAGCTGATTTTATTAACATATAAGGACAGGCTAAAGGCAGAAAACCTATTTCTCTTCAGCTGGATGGTGGTTATTTCATGTGTGTCTGTTTAGGGGTCTTATTTTGTTCACCTCAAATAGAAGAAATGCTGGACAGAAGAGAGTCTGAAGAATCGGAGGGAGTAGGTGGGGAGGGTAGGAAATAGGAACCTTAAAGTAATAAAAGTTGGAATTTTCTATGCCAGATAATGAAAAATGAGCTAAATATATTTCTACATTCTTTGGCATGCACATGAAATAGTCAAACGTGTTTTCAACAAACATATGAGCTGCAAAAGTAGGTAAATTTTATTTCATAAGCTTTAATTTCCTTAGATGATGATTTTTGTCTTTTTCATATTCTTAATTTCAAATGGTTTATTAGATTTCCAGATGCTGTCAGGCTTTAAATTAGGGCTTAACACTAAATATCAATTAAATAACTATGTGTTTGTTTGGATATTTTATTTGCTTTCAGTTATTTGTGTTGTTTTTAATGACAGGGTTTTATTTGATCTTTATAAAACTTTAATATTCAAGTATAAATAATTACTTTCCTTTTTTTAACTAATGAGGAGAGATCTTAAATTGACTAAAAACTAAGCAAAAAAAAAAAAACTGTACTTGATACAATATCTGTGAATCACAAGAAAATTCCAGACTACTAAATCCATTCCATCTTTTTTGTTTTAAACAGAATTTTATTTACAGCAACCATTTGAAATTACTTATTTTTGAATTTTTTTTTCTTTTGCTTTATTTTCAAATACTTTCTAGGAGTTGTAAAGTAGTTTTCCATATATAAAAGGAAAAGGAAGTGGTTGTTCTGTCTGCTAGCATATCTACTATTTTAGAACTTACAATAAAGTGCTATTTCTCTGCTATGTTCTTGCCAATCATAGTTTGTTGTTCTAAGGAATGAGAGAAAAATCTAAAATCTAAATTGAGATCTTTTTCAATATAACAGATACATTCCATATTTCAAATATTGTAATGAATAATTCAGAAGCACTGAAATCATGTAGGTATTCACTAGAAGGCATAAAAACTACAATCTACAGCTACTGCTTTTATTTGTTTTTCTTAAAGTAATATAATATGATTCTTTATAATGTATCAAGTATACAACTTGAATTAACTAAAGCGACTTCAATTATTTAAGTTGGCTTTGTAGTTAAAAATTTAAGAAAATATGCAATAAGATTCTTTCACTTTAAAATCTGTTAACATCATTACCAAATACTTATTGCAGTGTTACATATTTGTTGCCATTAACTGGATTTTCATTTCTCCTAATGTTGTGATTGAATTGTTACTGTTAAAAATGCAGTAATTTAAAAATAAAAGAAAGTGACTACTGTATAATTTCAGAAGATATAAGAAATTATATAATCCTCATTGATCTGTTGATTAAAATTGAAATCTCATATATCCCCTATGAAAATAATACAGAAATGAATCACTTATCCAGGGAATATTTTCAGAATATTTTATATGCTTTTGTTAATACAAATAGAAGGCAATCTTTAAACAAAATAAGAATTCCAAAGAACAAGTATATGTATATATTTATTATTGCCAGATCATCTACAGAGACTTCCTACTTGCAGTTTTCAAATCCTTCCTAATAACTACTCTGTAGAAACATGTGAAGGCATACACCTTTTGCGTTTGCTAAAATTTTCTTCTGCTGTTTTATTTCATAAATATGGCTTTACATAATTCATTTGAAATATCTGTGTAACTTATTAGTTGAAAGTATGAAGGAAATGAATGGGAACTAAAGTGATATTTTTAATTAAACAGAAGGGAAAGAAGAACACTTTGAGAATGATGAAGTTGATTCAGGAATTATTGAAATGTTGTGTTTCATAGTATAATGTAGAAGTTTAATTTTATTTGTGACTGAACTTAAAATCAAATAGTAAGGTATGTTGAATGATCACATTTTAAAGTAAAATCATTCACACTCATTGATTATTATAAAATAATATGAGAAAATAATTATATTCATTCGAGAATGAGATTTTTCTTTTGTTATCATGTGATAGTTCTTTTAAAAATGGTATTTGCAACCTGAAAGTGATATCATTAAATACATTTTTAATTAACCTGTATATTCAACAGAGTACTGCACAAAAATAATGAAAATAGTGGGAAGTGTATTTGATTTTCATGTACAATCTCTGCAGAGTCAACCTCTGTCTTACTCAAAATGTATTTCCTGTGTTTTAGGCCAGGACATTTTTCAAACTGCTTTCTTCTTCCTCCCCCTCCCTAAAACACATTTTGCTATAAACTTCTGAACCAATCACTAGGAAAGACACAAACAGCAGTAGCAGTTCAGGAAGCAGCCCCGTGAATGTTAAAAAAAAAAAAAATCACAGACTTTGATTTTATAAGACAAGTTGGATAGGAGTCAAAACTGCCACATGCAGTGTGAAAAAATGCCACCCTGGTGTGAACAAAAGGTTTAAAATGGAGTCAAGAAGCATGCAAGCCCGATGTCTAAGCTTTTCCTGTGAATTGTCTGCCACAACCTGCAGGGTATCAAGTGGGCTAGGAAAAACAGAGAGAGCTCTTGGAAGCTACAACTGAGAAACATCGGCAGTCAAATGTGTTAGTTGTTTTTTTTTTTTTTTTAATTTTGTTTTGTTTTGTCTCATCTAAGCATCATTACACTAAACTGTTTTACCCAAAACATAAAACAAATCCAAAAAAAGCCACATAATTTGTGAAGAAACTGTTGCTTAGAAATGAATTGTTACGTTTTTCCTCTTTTTTTTTTCACATTCCTTCATTTATAGCAAAGTGAAGTTACTAACTGTACTTCGTATTTTCAATTCTATGTTTTGTGGGCCTGAGTTTTATTTATGGAGGGTGAATAGGGGAAAAGTCTTATAAAATCCTGACTACCAGAGTAAAAATTATAGCACACATGTTTGTTTATCCTCTAAATTATCAAGGAAAGAATGAGGGGAAGAGACTAAGGGTTCACTATTGGAAACAAGCATTTCATATCTTAATAAATAATACAGTGATAATTCTGAATGAATATTCAGCAGGAATAGTCCTTCAGAAAGCATACTATTTCGATGGACTACTAAAATGTACTAATATTACAACTTACCTAATATATTAGAATATAAAAGTTTACTCCACAGCCAAAAATGTTTATTAAAAAAAATAATCAGTTAAATCTAAGGTTAAACTATCACCATACACTTAAATAAACAAAAGAAGTAATTCAATTTTAAGGACAATTAAAAAGTATACCACTATGTTATAACCCACACTTCAATAATCTTAGTATGCTTATAAAGGCAAATATGAATGCTAATTACACTATAAATTATGAATAGCATTTAAAGAAAGTAACATATCCTAGGCGATTGTGATATAATCAATACAACACATCTAAATGCAAAAAGAAACATCTTTGATGAGCATTGAAAAGATTCTAAAACTTTGAAGCCAGGTTTATTACATTTGCATCTTATCTCATTAAGGATTGGGTCCAAAGCCAGCAAATCCCATCGGTTATGAATGCAGGTCAAGACAGGAACATTTTTCTATTTACTCTTTGCAACACTGGATAGAAATCAATCTGTTACTTTCATTACAACCACACAATCAATTCCATTTAAAGTATAATACAACAGCCAAGTCCAAGGACAATATGGATCCTTGAAAAAAGCTCATACCATCTGCAGGCTGTATTTGATATAGCTCCTGGAGAATTGCTTTCTTTCTAATTAGTGTACATGGTCATTTAAAGCAAACATGCCTAAACTGATTTTGCAACATAGGATCCAAGAGAAATTAAGAGTATAGTATTTGTCAAAGTTGCATTAAAATATCATTCTTTTTAAACAAGGAAAACCTTACAAGAGTGATTCTATCTCACTGACTCTAATATAAGCAAAAAATTATTATATAACCATTTTAATATTCCCCCAAAATTATGCACAATAAAAATGCTACCTTGAAATTATTATATGAGATCCTATTACAAATGGTTCCTCTCATTTTTCAAAAAAAACTTAATTTTTATAAACTTTATCATATCCTCAAAATTATCAAAATATTTGCTTTTAGGAGTTCTCTTGCACAAAGCATAGCTCAGTAAACAAAAGAAATATGTCCATTGTGCAATCCATTTACACATAACAGAACCATCATATCGATCATTTTTAAATATCAAAACTAAGATAATCTTTACTTTCATAAATTATTTGAAAGCACAAGATAAGCCCCTGTATAGCCACATTAATGGTAGTTGAATAAATTATCTTTCCTTTATTTTATAAATGAGGATAGTTTCCTTTTACACATCGATTTCAAGCACTGCAAGTTACATATCTCCCGATTTCCTCGTAAAATAAATGAAAACCTTCAAGAAAGGCACTATTTACAATTGTCTCAGATATAATTTTTAAAATATATTTGTTATTCAAATACATTCTGTCCATTCCATATAAAAGGGATAATTCAAATTTAAATAAAATAATTTGTTTTTTTAAATCAAAACACTATGTCATTTATGCAAATCACATGACCATGAAATTCTGGACTTTGGGAAAGCTTTCTCCACTTAAAAAAACACAGCTCAAATTTTGTTTCAATAATTTTCTTTCCAAAAAATATTATGAGGACATGCTCCTCTGTTAGTAGTCAGTGATGATTTTACTGTCACTATTGTTAATAAAATTCCCTTTCTCATGATAGAAAGTAGTTCCTAGACCTGGGCTTTCGTCAAACACAGTCTGTAAATAAAATCTGAGATATGAAGATACCCTTGTATGTTTTAAGGGGTCATTTCTGCCCAAGGGGTCACAAAGAGTCACATATGACGGAGCAACTGAAGGAAAACAGCAACAACAATAAAATGTTTCTGACCAGGAAGGGGGCTCTTTTGTGCTATATTTCTTTCATAAGCAAGTTTAGGCCAATGAACCCAACGTTAAAGTCTCTAGATAGACTGTCACTACCTAGGAGACATTCTTCTTCAACACAGAACTCAATCTCTGATCATCATAGTAGCCTTGAGTGGGGTTACTGTTGAGCTGTGCTTTCTCGCGCTTTATGGTCTTCGCAACTGAAAGCATCTAATTCTATTCCTTTCTTATCTGCCTGCTAGACTACCTTTTTCAAACTGAACAGGAACCACAGCCAAAGATGATTTGCAAAAATCATGCTCTGGGCCCACATGAACTTGGAGAAAATTCAAAACAAGGAGGGAAAAGTTAGGTAGACTAAGCTTTTCTGATAGCAATTCAGAAGAAAGACATCAGAAGGGACTGGGGCGCACAGATTCATTTAGAGTGAAGGTTAGCTTGAGCCATTCATAATACAACTTCTTAAAAACTAGAAAAGACATTTCAAGTAAATGGGCTAAAACACAAAAAAAAGATAAGAATTACTTTATGTTTAAATGCAGGTAAGTCATATATGCACTACTGATGATATGTATAAAATACATAACCAACGAGAACCTCCTGTAGAGCACAGAGAACTCTAGTCGGTGCTCTCTGGTGTCTTTTTTTTTCTTAATTTTTTTTAAAAATTAATTAATTAATTAATTTATTTATTTTTTCAGGGGGTTTTGTCATACATTGACATGAATCAGCAATAGATTTAAACGTATTCCCCATCCCGATCCCCCCTCCCACCTCCCTCTCCACCTGATTCCTCTGGGTCTTCCCATTGCACCAGACATCTGTGGTGTCTTAATGGGAAGGAAATCCAAAAAAGAGGGGATATATGTATACATATAGCTGATTCCCAGGTGGTGCTAGTGGTGAAGAAGCCACCTGCCAATCCATAGGAGACACAAGGAACATGGGTTAGATCCCTGGGAAGAGAAGATTTCCTGGAGGAGGAAATGGCAACCCACTCCAGCATTCTTGTCTGGAAAATTCTATGGGCAGAGGAGCCTGGTGGTCTAAAGTCCATGGGGCCATGAATGAGCAACTGAACACATACAAACGTACACACACACACACACAGTTGATTCACCTTGCTGTACGATAGAAAATAACACAACATTGTAAAGCAACTATACTCCCATAATTTAAAAATAAATAAACACACGCAAGCAAACTAAAAACACCTGTGGGTTGATCTGTATATGCTTATTAGCTTTGATTTTAACTTAACATGCTATTTTCAAATGTTCCCAAGAAATCGCACAGGGACTTCCTAAAAACAATGGCTTTTAAACTCGCATCCCTAAAATAGTATTTAATATTTTAAGTTTCATATTCAATTCATAAATGGGCTCATCTTTCACTTTCTATTCAAGTTTGTCTGGAATGCAGGGTTTCCTAAAGGAAGATCACACTCACTAACTATATTTTCTTAGTATCTTTATTTTTCTTCAACATTTGAAAAACAAATTGGGCTAAAATGTGTAATTAATTTTTCCTTTATACATTAAACTTTGTCCATGGAAGTTCAGCTTTTGTATGTCCAATATTTTCTTTATTGAAGAGATTTTAAAGAAATCTAAGTAATATAATTTACTGTTACTTTTCCACTGGCTGAATCACATTTTGAAAAAAAAATTATGAACTAAAACTGATAAATTTATCACATTATAGAAAAATATAATATTTCCTAAGTGGGCAGTGAAAACTTTATATGCTTTCATTGTTGATCTGGACTGTAGATGCAATGCAGTTTATTAGCTATATTGTTCTCTAATCAAAGAAAATATGTGTCATTCTGACTTTAGGAGAAAATGTCTCAGCCAATATGATTCCTCAGAGTAAAGTCTCAAGTTCTAATCTGTTTCTAGGTGCCCACTGCCCTGGCTCACACTTCTCAATTTCTACCTAATTTGAAAAATAAAATTGAGATATTTGGAGTATTATAGTCTTTGCTATCAAAAGCCACAATACCTCAATTGTATGTATTTGACTATGAATCACTGTTTTAAAAATGGGAAAAAAAACTGACATTTCCACCTATGTTTTACTTTTAAAAGCTGATAAAAAATTTTTAACATGATAGTATTTGTATAAAGTGTTATTTCTTCCATTCAGACTCAAAAAATGAAAATGAAATGTTAATCGCTCAGTCATGTCCGACTGTTTGTGATCCCATGGACTGGGGCTCACCACGCTCCTCTGTCCATGGGATTTTCCAGGCAAGAATACTGGTGTGGGTTGCCACGCTCTCCTTCAGAGGATCTTCTCAACCCACGGATCAAACCTGGGTCTCCTGAATTGCAGGCAGATGCTTTACTGTCTGAGCACCAGAGAAGCTCCTGACCAAAAAATGTTATATATAATTTAAAAGATTAATATGATAAGCCTTGAAAACTTGCAACAAACTGGCAACTGTTCTTTGGGGTTGTGGATCATTTAATACAGATCTGTTGTCAAAACAGTCATTTCTGAGATAACTAATAAAGTGAAATAGATACTGACAATATTTTATATCAAGTCTTAAATCCACTCATTCAGCCGACTAACATGTTTTAATTGCCTTTGTGCCTTCCCAGGTTTTGAGGACAGTGTCCATTCAACAAATATTTGTTGCATATCTATTCAGCAATGTTCTGGATGCTAAACTTGTAATTATAAATTTCTAAAAAGCAATTATGTGCTATGACGTAGAATAAGGAGACTGAGAAGGAGGCGTGAGTTCAGGATTTCCCAGACAAGCACACTGGAGTGGGTTCCACTTCCTGCCCCAGGGACTCTTCCCAACCCAGGGGTCTAACCCACATCTCCTGTGTCTCCTGCATCGGCAGGCGGATTCCTCAGCACTGAGCCACCTAGGAAGCCCTTCTACATAGAGAAGGTAGTCGGCAAAGGCCAAGAGGAAAGGTCTCCAGAGGCAAAAGGTGAAATGAGATTTAAAAATTGAGAATGACCAAGCCATGGGAAGAACCGCATTCGGTTTCTCCACTAGAATGTGAGGAACCCAAGGCAGGAAGACTCCCAGCATATCGGAAGCAATATATGGAGATCAGGGCTGCTAGAACCAGCCAGAGGCCAGAGGAGGACGGACTTGAGGCCAGCTGGGATGCAGGAGCAGGAACTCACCGCTCAAGGACTAATAGGCCTGTGGGGAGGAGTTTGGATCTTATTCCCAGGGTAGCGGGAGCCTCCTGAGATAAAATCTCTCAGGAATGAGATGATAGATTCGAAAACTTTTTAACACCTGTAAATTCTGGGACCATCAAGTAAAAATTCTGGGACCATCAAGGATGACTTAATATATTAAGCAGTGGTTATTAACAATATAAAAAAATAATCCTGTATCATCTGGGGTATAATTCAGGCTTCCTAAATCTTCTTAACTGAAAAACTGCACACTTGGGATATTAGTTTATGGTTTTTGTTCCCTGGAGCTAATTAAACAAGTATCTGCCTAAAAGTAAATGCTAATGTGGATTGCTTCAGCTCTCAGGTGAGGTACTTGCTCCTAGAAGCCAAAATAGGTAACATTTTCTACCAAGAATGGCTGCATCCTATGCATCCTTTGACTAGTCACATGGTAAAATAATTTGCCAAGGAGATTATTTTATATTTAACTGTATCAGCTATTTAAATATTCAGTTGAAAAGTTTAAGGGCATCACAACACATTAAAAAGACTGAATCAGGTATTTTAAGTTTATTAACAACTGATGAATTGAATAAATACATATTACTTTTGATGCTACAAATAAGTACAATACTATTTTCTACTGAACAATAACCAGGAATGTTGAATTAAAATACCATTTCAGTTTTAAGAATTTTTAACTGATTAGATCTATCAGATGAAGATAAAAATACATTCATTAAAACCAAAAGGAGCTCCAAAGATTAGATAAGCAGTTGGAATAAATATTAGTAATCTATGACCAAAATCACAACTTTGAAATTAATAAAACACTACTATTAAGCTAAATTACAAGGTGTTTCTGCCAACTGAGATACTTAATCACAAGTTTTATTGTACTTTTTCAGCCCCTTAAAGACAAATGATTACAGGACTGTAAATTCTAGATATTAAAATACATGATTAACAGCAACATGCTTTAAATTACCATGGAAGTGCTGTAGTTGACATTTTTAATTGGAGCTTCCCTTTAGTGAATTTCTCACCAAACAAATATCTTTCACCTCTTAAAAGAATAATAACTAGATTCACCCCTTCCCGGAGATTTATATTTAACCATGTAAAAGATGAAAATAAGGCCACAAGGAATGCTTAATACACTTATTTGTAGAATTTTTCACTTAATGTCAAATGCAGTTTTATAAATGCAATCAATATTTTGGTTTCCATTGAAAACTTTTTTGATGAGTCATCTATACTTCTTTACATACTAAAATGCCTTTTAAATAACCAATTTGACAAATAAAAAACCAGAGAGTTAAACTTGTCACTTTATAGACGCTCTTATCTATTTTATATAACTAATGGTGCACTACGTTAAAAGATTTTTACTGGGGTAACAACATATGAGATAGTAGATTCCAAAGCAAGTTGTGAGACAGACCTCCTTATAGAATATCAAAGCAGGTGACTCCGTACACACAGAAAAGGCTTGGAGTTGTGAGAGGGTTTTCTGAAGATTTCTTTCAGGAGCATTGTGTCTACCCCTCCAATCAATTTTAGTGGTGGAGTTTCCGTAGGAACACTTGGAGAGTTGAAGCTGGGAGGCCGAGCTCAACTGTCTTTTACTCCTGCCTGGACAACATAAATGACACACGTGGATGAGCTAGTTGCTTTCGTGTCAGATTAAAGAAGAGCTTCCTATAATGTTGACATGTGCTTGACTGAGTTCATTCTTGCAAAAAATGCATGAGAATGACCCATGGAACAATGAAGAACAGCTGCCTAGAGAAGCACCTGGAAGGACGTTGGAAGCCATGAGAGAGTTTGTGTGGAAAAGATCCCCCCAAAATGCAAGCTGATATTGGCACAGCTAAGAGAGAAAAATATATTAGTCCATGCACAGGAAGTGCAACTGAATGGCCATAGTGGGGACCTCTGATGTGCATCTAAAAGCACCCCAAGAGCTTAAGACAACTACCCACCTTAGAGAGTATGAAGTCACTTTAATACAATAACAGTCAAATGAAAACTTTCTGATACTTGTTTTCTTCCCTACTGCAACTTTGTTACTGTATTTTAGAAATTTCCCTTAGAAAGATGCTGAAGGAGCAATATAAGCCTTAAGTGGGGAAGAAGAGAAGGCTCTCCCTTTTGCTTCCTGGGCCATGGACATCTTACCTACAGCAGATCTCTTCTGGGCAAAAGGAGAGATGAATTTAGATGGATTAGGCAGCAGACAATTTATGCAATGCCTCTAGGACATTTGAAAAAAAGTACTTAATCTACTAGAGCTGTTACAGATTCACAGCAAAATTGAGTGGCGGGTACAGAGATTTCTCAATATGTCTGCCCCTACATTCATACTTCCCTCATTATCAACCTCACTCACTAGAGTGGTACACTTTTTACAACTGATGGACCTACATCGACAGATTATTATACTGGAGGTTCGTGAAGATTCACTCTTTGCGTTGAGCATTCTGTGGCTTTGGACAAACATATAACAATATTTATCCACCACTGAAATTATATGACACATATGACACATGAAGTATATGTGTGATACTGTGCTGTGCTTAGTCGCTCAGCCATGTCCAAATCTTTGTGACCCCATGGACTGTAGCCCACCAAGCTTCTCTGTCCATGGGGATTCTCCAGGCAAGAATACTGGAGTGGGTAGTCATTCCCTTCTCCAGGAGATCTTCCCAATCCAGAGATCGACTCAGGTCTCCCACACTGCAGGCGGATTCTTTACCGACTGAGCCACCAGGGAAGCCCTTATAACTGTGTGATGCTACCGTATGTAACATAATGGTGGTTCAGTGGCAAAGAATCCACCTGCCAATGCAAGAGATGAGGGTTTGATCCCTGAGTTGAGAAAATCCCCTGGAGAAGAAAATGGCAACCAACTCCAGTATTCTTACCTGTGAAATATTATGGACAGAAGACACTGGTGGGCTACAGTCCATGGGGTCACAAAAGAGCTGGAAATGACTTAGTGACTAAACAACAACAGCAACATATTATTATATATACCATAATATCAAAATACAGAAGCGTTTTACTACCCTAAAGTCCTCTGTGCTCCATCTATTCACACCTAGCCTCTGGCAACCATTGATTTTTTTTTTCCTGTTTCTTTATCTTAATAGTCTCCAGAACACCATGAAGTGGAAATCACACAGCATATAGCCTTTGTAGATTGGCTTCTTTCACTTAGTAATATACATTTAAGGTTCCTCCATATCTTTTCATGACTTGATAGCTTGTTTCATTTTAGCATTGAATAGTATTCCATTTCTGGATGTGTTTTAGGTCCTTCAATCTGTGTGCAATGGAAAGACTTGGAAAATCTTAAGGGAAGAGTGACATAATGAGATTTACGATTTAAAAATACAAACCCGGCTTGAGTATGAGGAAGAGGCTGGAGAGGGATAAGGAGAAATTCCAGGAACAGTCGGGGCGCTATTGCAGTGCTTCTGGTCTGAGAGGACAGAGCCACATTCTGGGGTGGTGGCAGCTGAGACGAACAGAATGAGACGCTTTAAAGACACATTTATGAGGTAGAAGTAATAGCACTCACTGATGAATCAGACTTAGGGAATTATAAAAAGAGAAGTCCAGGGTGACTTTTGGGTTTTTGGCTTAAGCAATTGGGTGAATGAGGGTATTTAACAAGGGTGGGTGCTGAAATGAGGCTGGAAGCATTTCTACTGGAGAAGGTTGATGCCAGGCCAAAAAGTCAGCCCCTCATAAAATTCTATTAGAGGAATATAAAAGTCCTCACCAAACATAAATTTCATTTCTATCCCCCTGCAAATTGCTGGCCACTCCTCCTAGGCTCCAGAGATATGAATAATGCCCTTAATAATGCTGCATAATTTCCAAAAATCCTTAATTGCCCACTGATGTGTTTCCACTGTCTAAACCATCTTCTTGATGGTGTTTTCTGTCACTCCTAAACTTGACATTTTATATCCAACAATACCCGCAGTTTTCTTTTTCTTTTTTTAACTTTATTTTTGTTTGTAAACTTCTGTTATTTGCAAACATTTATGTCAGTGAAAGGGGCTTCCCTGATGGCTCAGTGGTAAAGAACCCGCCTCCAAATGCAGGAGACACAGGTTCAATCCCTGGGTCGAAAAGATCCCCTGGAGAAGAAAATGGCAACCGACCCAGTATACTTGCCGGGGAAACCCAGGGACAGAGGAGCCTGGCGGGTTGCAGGCTGTTAAAAATGACTTAGCAACTCAATAAAAACAATAGCAACATGTCAACTACAACAGGTCAAATTGTTTGCTGGAACCCTAAATAAATAGCAAAAATGGTGTCCATAATAGAGTGTTAGGATCATTTATGGTAGGTTATGTTCATAACTGGGGCTTCCCTGGTAGCTCAGGTAGTAAAGCATCTGCCTGCAATGCAGGAGACCTGGGTTCAATCCCTGGGTCGGGAAGATCTCCTGGAGAAGGAAATGGCAACCCACTCCAGTATTCTTGCCTGGAGAATTCCATGGACAGAGGAGCCTGGTAGGCTATAGTCTATGGGATCGCAAAGAGTCGGACACAACTGAGCGACTTCACTTCACTTCTTCTTCTTCTTCATGTTCATAACTATTGGCTAACAGTGTAGAGTTCATCATATTGGCTCTCATTGTTAAAAGTTTAAAATAGCATTCAGAGCATATAAATAATAGGTTATAATATTCTTCTTTCTACAAATATTTTATTTTTTTATAAAAATTATTGAGAGACTAATAGCATTAAAATCAGTCATCAATACAAATGTTAGTTTCTTGGTTTTGATAATTGAACTCCACATATATAAGATATTAATGTTAGAGGAAGCGGGGTTAAGGGTATATGGAAAATCTATGTACTATTCTGTAACATTTATGCAGGTATGTGTGTGTGTTAGTTGCTCAGTTGTGTCTGCCTCTGCAACCCCATGGACTAAAGCCCGCCAGGCTCCTCTGTCCGTGGAATTCTCCAGGCAAGAATACTGTAGTAGAGAGCCATTCCCTTCTCCAGAGGATATTCCCAATCTGGGGATCAAACCCAGGTCTCCCACATCACAGTCAAATTCTTTACCATCTGAGCCACCAGGGAAACCTGTTCTATAGGTTTAAACTTATCTTAAAAAGTTAAATTGCTTTATTTAAAGTGGATAACCAACAAGAACTTACTATATAGGACAGAGAACTCTGCTCAATGTTATACGCAGCACATATGGGAGGGGAGTTTGGGGGAGAATGGATACATGTATATGTATGGCTAAGTCCCTTCTCGGTTCACCTGAAACCATCGCAGCATTGTTAACTGGCTACACCCCAATATAAAATAAAAAATGCTAAGAAGCAAATCATCATTGCCAGGGCAGAGTTAAAGGGTAGTATGTATCCGGGATATCTGAAAAAAACAGATATTTAAACACCAGCATTAAAGGGCTTTAATTCAGTATTATGTCTTTACACATTCTTGATTAAATACATGAGTTCACTTACATTTGCAAATCAAATCTGTTTAAATCATCTGAAATAAAACAGGGATATGTGAATAAATAGATGACTGTATGTCTTGAAGCTTAATGAATAAACAGAAATTCATACTGTCTTAAAGAATTGTAAAGGAGCTAAAAACCCATCATAAATGTAAAGGCAAACTTGCTCAACAGTATAGATCTTCTTGCCCATGTTCTTAAGAAGAAATATATTTTATAAATTCCCTGAGTTCAAGGATGTCTTTTGGCTTTACCCAATCTGTTCATCACAAAATCATTTTTCTGTTAATTCAGGGATAAAACTTTAGAGTCCTCTTTAACTCTTCTTTCTCCATTTTTTCTTTCATCTGAACAGTTCCTATAGCATGCCAAGCCTTGATCTTCCTTATCTTTGTGAAGTCGTTATTGCTTCTCTAAGATCTTACACAAGAATCTTCTTTTAATACTTCCCGGGTGGTCCTGTGGTTAAGGACCCATCTGGCAATACAGGGGGCCCTGGTTTGATCCCTGTTCCAGCAAGATCCCACATATTGTGCAGCATCTAAGTCCATGCACCACAACTATTGAGCCCATACTCTGTAACTAGGGAAGGCCTGCGCACAGCAAAGAAGCCCTAGAACAGTTAAAAACTGATTGATTTTTAAAAACAAATTTTCTTCTAAATACCATCCTCACTTCCCCTCACTCAGATGATCCATTCTACACACATAAGACAAAGCCTTCACTATAAATTATACACAGATCTGGTCATGTTCAAAAGTCTTCAAGGAAACCATATTACTTTGAAAAAGAAAGGAAAACAGAAAAATGCAAACTCCTATAGAATTTGGTCTACATCACGAGTCCTTTGTATCTTATCAAGTTCAAGGCATCCCCTTCTTTCCATGTATGTTCCCTGCCCTCCTGCCAAAATGAATTGTCTACCGTCCCTTGAAGAGGCTCTGCCTTTGTTTTTCCAACCGTCCCTTCATTCATGTTCATTCCCTTCAGCTGAAATTTTTCACTTTTTCAGTTGTTCAAAAGACCAGCCTTAACACAGACAACTAGGATGTGACATTAACATGACAGAGTGGTCTTGCCATTGAAGGGTTCCAAATGAAAGACGGCTTCACCCACGGAACTTCTCTGATCTACCTGTTAGTATGTAGACTTTTCTTCCTTTGACCTGCCTTCCTTGTTAAGGCATCAGTATGACTGTAACCTGATATATACACTGATACTGTGCTCCCAGTTGCTTTCAAATAGTCTGAAATTTTTGACAACTATATTTTCCATCAGAGAAGTGGGTGCTCAATAAAGATCAATAGAATAAAATCTAGCACTGAAGGTGCTCTCTAAGCAGAACTTCCTGATCAACTCCTCCCTTTCCTACCCTGACCTCCTCACCACAACAAATTTACCCAAATATCTTTTTAGACTTAAAATATTCACAAACATGCTACTTGGACCATAGTAATATTTTAGAATTTAAATGGACAATCATCAGTGAACTACAATTAAATGTAGTACTTTATTAAAATGTGAATTAGCAATATTCAGTGAGCTATGATTAAATACGACATGGTTATCATGGTTTTTCTATTATAGAAACCGTATGTCTCACTTATTCTGCATACTGCTCAAGCTTCCAGTTGAAGGAAAGCATAACTGAGCTGAAACCATGGACCTATCTTCAGTTCATCCTATTCAGAATCCTGTTCTGTCATCATATTCACCATCTAATATTTACCAGGCCCCTGCCTATGATTGTTTGGGTGCTCTCTAGAAGGGACACCACCTAGCAAGATGAGGCTGAAATCCAGCTCATACTCTGCTCACCAAAACACAAGCACAAGCCCAATTACACTAGCAAATGTGCATGCGGTACCTGCACAGAGGAAAGGGTACCTTTTTATAATTCACACAAAGTGTAAGTGGGGATTAATCTAGTCAATGAACTTTAATATATTGTATAGAAAAACTTTTCAATACTGAAATCCTTGGTGTGTGTGTGTTTTAATCCAATTTTCCTGATAGGAGTACAACTTTCATCTAAGTGTATTTCAACATAGAAGCAGTGAGGAATTGCTTTTATGAATTATTCTTATCTATAATCATGATCAAAATAATCATAATTATTCTATGAATTAAACATATACACTCTGGCTTGAAATAATAAAAAGATACATTAGGTCATTGGGTCAATTTCTTTTCCAAAATGAGACTGTTCTCTCCTGCGTAATTTTCATTGTTTCTCCTACATGAGTTTAAACACTTTAAGCTATAGTTCTTATTCTATTTCTCAAGGGTGTATATTCAAATCACAAAGTCCCTGGTAATAACTGAAGGGTAGGTATTTTTGTTTTTTGGTGAAGTACTCTGACCTGAATTCAGGGAACTTTCATATTACTCTTATAATTATCATCAACATCATTGCTGTTACAATGATCAGTATCATCTATATTAGCCAATGATAGTGTTTATAATGCTCATTACCTCTAGTCCTCTCTACAAATTATTCTGATAGGTAGTGACATTCCCATTTTTTCAAAAGAAAACTCAGGTGTTCGGTGATATCCCCAAATCCAGAAGGTATGCATGACTCCAAACTGAGATTTAAATCCAGGTCCTCTTGGCTACAAAAAAATTTTCTCATTTACATAGTATTCCAAACTATGTTCTAGTTTCTTTAACATTTTTTTGATAAGTACTAACAGAATAATTCTTATGTGCCTGAAATTCTCCTAGATACTAGAGATGAGCAAAGAGACCTTATTTGTTTTTCTGGAGCTTACATGGAGGAAAAAAATAATAATCAAACATAGAACATGAATCTAGGTATTGGCAAGTACTAATGTCATAATTGTTCCATAGTGGGAAAGGAGTACGTCAAGGCTGTATATTGTCACCCTGCTTATTTAACTTATATGCAGAATACATCATGTGAAATACTGGGCTGGATGAAGCACAACCTGGAATCAAGATTGCCAGGAGAAATATCAATAACCTCAGATATGCAGATGACACCACCCTTATGGCAGAAAGCAAAGAAGAATAAAGGGCCTCTTGATGAAAGAGGAGAGTGAAAAAGTTGGCTTAAAACTCAACATTCAGGAAATTAAGATCATGGCATCCAGTCCCTTCACTTCACGGCAAATGGATGGGGAAACAATGGAAACAGTGAGAGACTTTATTTTGGGGGGCTCCAAATCACTGCAGATGGTGACTTCAGTCATGAAATTAAAAACACGCTTGCTCTTTGGAAGAAAAGCTATGACCAGTCTAGACAGCGTATGAAAAAGCAGAGACATTACTTTGCCAACAAGGGTCTGTCTAGTCAAAGCTATGGTTTTTCCAGTAGTCATGTATAGATGTGAGAGTTGGACTAAAAAGAAAGCTGAGCACCAAAGAATTGATGCTTTTGAACTGTGGTGTTGGAGAAGACTTTTGAGAGTCCCCCTGGACTACAAGGAGATCCAACCAGTCCATCCTAAAGGAAATCAGTCCAGAATATTCATAGGAAGGACTGATGCTGAAGCTGAAACTCCAATACTTTGGCCACCTGATGCGAAGAACTAACTCACTGGGAAAGACCTTGATGCTGGGAAAGATTGAAAGTGGGAGGAGAAGGGGACGACAGAGGATGAGATGGCTGGACGGCATCACCAAATCGATGGACATGAGTTTGAGTAAGCTCTGGGAGTTGGTGATGGACAGGGAAGCCTGGCATGCTGCAGTCCATGGGGGTCACAAAGAGTCAGACACGACTGAGCAACTGACTGAACTGAAGTGAATGTCATAAAACAAATTAGGGTAAGGAAGTGGAGAGTAATGAGATTTAAACAGTGGTTGGGAGGTCAGAGATGGTCTTTCTGAGGAAGTTATAGTTTAGAAGTGGTCTGAATGTAGTAAGGGGAAAGTCAGTTGACAACTGTGTGAAGGGTCACGACGTGTTAGAGGAACTCCATGAAGGCCAGCATCACTAGGACAGGATGTACAGCTGGGAGAGTGGTAGGAGATGAAGTCAGCATATAGGGAGAGGTCTCCTAATGCAGGTTCAAGGGGATGGGGTTTGATTCTTTTTTTTTTTTTCCTGAGAAGCCTTTGAAAGTCTTTGAAAAATTACCTTGACTGTCATCTAAAAAGTTAACTCTACGAAGAAAAGAGTGAAACAGAAATAGAGAGTATTGTGACAGCCTCCACAAGAAATACCAGTGGCTCCAGGAAGAGTGGAGGTCTTAGACATAGAGGGAAGTATTTGTGTAGGAAGAGAGTTAGAAATCAGGTTGGCAGGACTTGCTAATGGAAAAGATGCAGGTCTCAGAAAAAGAGAGAAAGCCAGGATCATACTTCGGTTTTCCACTTGAGGTTCTAGGTGGATGTTAGTGCCATTTATTGAGACAAGGAAAACTGGAAAGGAGCCAGAGTTTAGAAGTGGATAAATGGGAAATCAAGTGTGTTTCATACATATTATTATTTCTTATGGCATATTATACATGTTTCTCCATCATTCTGAGACTGTAACATTCCAACTTAGTCCGAAAACACCTAAAAGGTTTTGGCAGATATATACAGATTTATTCAAGAAATGAAAAAGAAGTGCTCCTACACATATCCACTCACCCACAAATACAAAATTGCCTCTACCATTTTATGCCTATCTACATGAATGAATAATCATACCTACATAATTATTCATTGGGACACATAGTTTGATTTGGATCATAAAACCAGTGATTAATTCCAGCCAGAAAAGAAATATACAACAGATATTAATCTTCTTTTTGATCATAGATCACCTCTATGATGCCCAGGGGCAATCATTAATGGGTCCATTTTCTCCACGTAAAACATGTGGTTTCCCACAGCCCTGAGGTTGGGAGTAGAAATAGAGTTTGCTGAAATTTTGTTGTTATTGTTGTTGGCTTTTCTACCTCTAACTTTCTTTCAGAACCATTCTGAAAACACAGTTATACCAAAAGCCTTCTCTGAGTGCTCCAGGTCACATAAAGAAGAGCCTAAATCTTTCCTGGAGTCTGAAAACGGTATCATTTATATCCCTTCTTGATCTTCAATCTTGAGCACTTAGAACCAACTCAGAGTTTTTAAGTTTTCTTTTTGTTTCTAAGTACTTTTTATCTAGCAAAATTGCTTTGTTACTGCTTAAAAGTTGCTTAAGGTAAGAGTGATGTCTTGTACACTCATAATCACTCTTCGCTGAGCATAATGCTTATGTAAGAGGCCTTTCACTCATTTTTGCCTTTTTATGAAAAAAAATTCATAAAGTCTACTTTCCAAAATTCAGAAAGGATACAAAATAGTATAGTTGTTTGGAGACTTCTGTCACATATTTGTGAAATTATAAATGTCTAACTTTGGCAGCAGTATTACAGATCATCTAATCCAACTTTATTTTGCATTTGAAACTTTGTATTTGAAATCAGTTAGGTAAACTGATACTTATTTAAACCAAAGCTAACAGAGAAACAAAAAGGATCAAAATATACAACTACGCCAGTGAAAGGCTTCAATTTGTTGGTGACTCATTTGTTCTTCGGAGCTTTACTTTTTAAGGTCATTTTTGTTGATTTTTGAGTTACATTAGCCTTTCTATGATTTTGCTTGTAAATGGTGATGATCTTAATGAATACTAAAGAAGGATGTGATAACAGAGTCCATTTGAAGGAATCCCCTCCCAAACCAAGTCAAGAACTCCGGCACCTGATTGGAGCTTCAGGTGATAATTATGTTATAGTCTTTATGGTTAATATGCAGAATTTATAAGCAGTATATAAACATTAATATGGTCTCCTAAATTGTCCATTATACTGATAAGAAAATTTTTGACCAGGAAACAAAATATATGTTTCTATGTATCCATGGTAGTTTTCTTTTTTTCTCTCCAAAAGTCTCATAAACTCGAATTTGTGAGAGTTAAACTTTGAGGGCTTTATCACCTCTGGGTAAAATGATCGAGTAAGTTTTCTAAACAAATACAACAGAACTCTAGAAAACTTAAGCCCAAGTGAGGTGCATATCCTTTTTGAGGCTCAACCTAAAATAGTGAGTGAGTTTTTGTTTAGCCTGCAATGCAGGAGACCCTGATTCAATTCCTGGGTTGGGAAGATCTGCTGGAGAAGGGATGGGCTACCCACTCCAGCATTCTTGGGCTTCCCTTGTAGCTCAGCTGGTAAAGAATCTGCCTGTAATGTGGGAGACCTGGGTTCAATTCCTGGGTTGGAAAGATACCCTGGAGAAGGTATAGGCTGCCTGGAGAATGCCATGGACTGTGTAGTCCTTGGGGTTGCAAAGAGTGGGACACAACTGAGCGACTCACTTCACTTTTACTGGTGGGGAAAAAAGACAAGAAATATCTAACATGACAAAAATGAGGTAAGAGGTGCACATCTGAACTTTAAGATGTCTCCATTTATGCATAGAAACCACCAACATTCTTTTTTCTCAACTCACAAGTGGAAAGCAGCATGGTCCCATTTCTGTTTTACATCTATTCCCATTGATCAGCTTGTCCGGATAATTCCTTCTCCCTTCCCACATTTTTGATTCAATCTGTTACAAGTCCATCATTTAGAATGCTTGCTGTGCCCAGTGGTCAGAAACAACTCTGGTTCAATAATGATCTGAGTAATTCAAGTGGACAGCCAAATAGCTGATATTATTCTCATTAGTGACTGAAAACAAAGCAAAACAGAAAAACCCACAGGGATAAATTGGATTTTGATGAGAGAGTTGGTACAGGTCGTGATGAGAGTACAGTGAGAAGATATGTCAACATGAAAAAGTTTCATTATTATCCTCAAGTATGTTTTAATGTGTGTGATTTTAGTGTGTATCTTATATTCTTAGCATATTTCTTGAAATTATACTTACAAAATGGCTTGCCACATTTCCATGTGTAGGAAACCACTAGGAGTTCTCAAAAAGAATCATACTCACCAAACAAGCTTGTATCTTCAAATATAAAAATCATGGAAATATCAATTCTAATACTAATTGTCAAGAAATGGTTTGAGGGCAAATGGAAATATAAGGCCCTGATTATTTCCCCTAGAGCAATAGAATCTTGATGAAGAATTATCAAGACATACTTATAAAATACTCAAACTTCTGTTCATCGTCAGAAAACATGCACTATTAGCAAATCTGTATTTGGGAAGTTTAAAATTTAACTCATTTTGTATTAAAAATATCTTCAAACTATGACATAAAGATTCATAGTTATTTCAACAGGCATTCATTGACCCCTCTCCTGTGTGCCAGGGTCCATGGAGAGAAAGAAAAATATGAAGAACTGTATACCACAAACTCCAAGATAATAAGTTGATTCTTTAATAAGGCATCAAGTCTGTTTCCCACAAGGCAAGGACATTTTCTAAATTTTCTATTTAATATGAGCAATTATGACCTTAGTGGGCCTCGGGTTCATGCCAAGACTAAAACTCTAATTTTATGATTCCAAAGATTTGTGAACATAATTAGAGAAGCGAAGATGAGTAAAGTGTGAAAAATAAAGGAGAAAGAGAGAGCCAACACAGAAAATGGATTTAAGTGAAGCAGAATTTCAGTTGGAGGAGAGCAATTTGGAGTTGTCTAGTGTGGAACATTAACAAAAATACTATTATGAAAGATTTTTAAGTTGGAAAAGAACAATCTATTTGAAATATGTGGTAATGGACTGCTTGTTAAAGAAGCTTTCTAAGCCACGTTGTTATGGCCAGAAAGCCATGCATAATGTCTAAGGTTTCTCTAAGAACCAGAACAAAAGAGAGAGAGAGCATCACAGAGAAATACTGGTCAGATCCTAAAATATCTAACAATAGACACAAAATGATAAACATTAATACTAACTTGAAATCATTCATACCCTACGTGAACAAATGTCCAGAACATCATATGAGTTTAATATTAAATGTAGGCCAGATGCTTAAACTTTGTGGAGAAGATGCCTTTTCTGTAGTGTTAAGAGTAAATGTTGAAAAGAAGGGACAACCGGGGACTAAGGGTAGCATCAGCTTTGAAATTCCTTTAATGATCATAAAATAGGAATGGAGACAATACAGCAACATTCAGTTTCCTGAGGACACTGTTAGTATTATCAGCATGATTACTGCAACAGATATTCTTTGATCATCTGCAATTGTTTTAACTTCACAATGCTCACCTTCTAATAAAAAGAGAGCCTTTAAAGAGGGAGAAGGTAAACAACAAGAAGGAGGAATTCACTTTAGCTGAAGGCAGCAAGAGAATTTTTAAGGAAAAACATGTCCTTGGCAACTAGTGCTGAATTACCCTGTAAACTGTGTTGAAAGCAGTAAAAGGGATTTAAGATAGTCACAAGTCTCAGGTGACATGTCCTCCTGGAATCAAACAAGGAAAGTTATAATGCAGAAGCTAAGAACTCAGTCTGGGGGTCTTTTTCTATAAATAATGATTATTTGTAATTTTTTATAAAGTCCACCTTTTGAAATACTGGGTTGGCCAAAACATTTGTTTGGGTTTTCCTGTAACATTGTACAAAAACCCCAAAGGAACTTTTTGGCCAACCTAATATTTTCTGTGGGACAACTTAGAAAGCTGCTTTACAGTAGCACCTCCTTAGACCCAAGAGAGTAGAAAAGCTCTCCACCCCCTGCCCCCAGACTAGGGCTGAAACACCTCAAAGGGTGATTGAGAATCACCAAACACAGCATGGCAATCCCTATCTTTGGTTGGAAAATGAACATTACCCTAGGACATCAACAAGCACGTCTCATACCATCTATGAAATGAGTTAATTGACTGTATTAATCCCCCATCCAAACACACAAATACGTATATTCCCTTGTAATGCTCAGTGAGTGTGGAATGATTGTGTGACTGTAGGAATTTGTGAACGATTTATATCTTCACGCTAAGCACTAGTAGATTTCAGAATGGATGTAAGAAACTGCGCACGCAAAGCAGATAATTGAAAAAAAAATATGCAAAGTTTAGGATAAAAACACTCTTTCACCAGAAAGACCCTAGTTATTATTTATGTTTTGTTCATAGAGGAAAACTATATGTTACTATCTATCCTTCATAGATGCAATTTCTTGAATAGATGCCAGTTGCACTTTGATGAGTACTTTAGGTAAGCCTTGATTCATGAAAATAATTCTCTTTAAACACTGCATTCAAGCACACATGATCTCAGAAGGAAGGAATCACGAAGAGAGTCAAATCCCACCACACATAAATACATTTAACTTTTACAAATACCTATAAGGATACACATGTGCAGCAGTACAAGATTTGGTGTTCTTTAGCTTACTGAGTGTGTTAGGATTTTAACTATCAATATAAATCCACAAATAAATCACTTCTGGGTGCCCTTAACCTTTACAAAATTAGTACATAGCTGCTTTAGTTTACTGCTCCCCTTTAACTTAAAGCATGATAGTTAAAACCTCTTTGATAAATACATTGGATTAAGACCTAATACAGAGTTCCTTTCACCAACAGTTTTAGGACAAACTTATAAGGAAAGATTGGGAAGTCCTTTAATAAAATATTAGACTGGCAAATTTGCTTCTGTGAATTAGGATCTGGGGGGGAAAAAAATAAAAAACGGGACTCAAAGTGGTAGGATCCAACCGTATTATTTTTCTTAGCTTGCATTCCTTTCCCAAATGACTGAGCAAGCTTATGAGAGGATCAAATTACTCAGTGTCAAAATCATAAAGGGGGATTCAGGATGAATGTAAACCTGTGTGATACCTTCTGTGTGCCAAACGTGCATAGGACAAACATAGAGTAAGCATTTCTGTATACTTAAATGTGCAATTCTGTTTGATTATTTTCAGATAATGTAATTAAGTTTTAAACTAGAAGATGTAAGTATATTTTCCAAGGTCACATACCAAATACATAGGGGAGCCTGGACATTAACATATTCATCTGATATTAAAACTCTTGCCTATATTTTTATTCTACACTGCCTTTTAGGTTTGTGCATTAATTATCAGAAGCTGTAACCTTGATTAGAAAATCATGAATACTCATTTGAAATCTGGTATTACTTTGGAAGGAACCAAGGGAGTTTACTTAGCATAACCTGCTTTTGTGGTATCTGTTTGCACTAATTATTTTAATTTCTCTTAAAAAGTAAAACACTGCATACATGAGTTATTGCCTTTATAGATTCTCACACCCATGAGCAATCATCACTGTCATTATAACACTGGCAGCAAATATGAGGGAGTGATGCAGTTAAGGAAAGCATGTCACCAAGGATAAGGATCAGAACTTATATTGTACTAAATTCTGATATTAACTCATGACAGCATACTTCTTTGTAGCATAGATGATCATAATGACTTATTTATTAACCAAAAGATAACTATATGTACTATTTGCATCTTACAAGCTTTAAAATATATTTGCCAAAAGGATGACCAAGAATCCCAGGCCTATAAAAAGCGAGAAAAGAATTTTTCACTTTCTCAAACTTCAAAAATGACATGAGTTGATAAGTCTTTTGCCATGTGGCTCATTTTTAATTATCTTGAGCTGGTAGGAGAATGAACTTAGGAGCAGCTAAGTTCTTCAGTCTTTGAAAATTATAATCAAGAATTAGCCCTACTTTACATTCTAGTAACCTACACTATATGTCAACAGAAGTACTCTGTGTATGAGAAAAGAAGTGAAAATATAAACATGGTATGTTTGACATTTTGGAGCATCCTTGGAGAGACACTGATTTGTAATTCAGATCACATAGCATCTTTGATTTCTTCCACTTGCCCATGCCCTTTTCTCACCCTCCCCCACTCAAAAAATAAAACACAAAAGCTTTATCTGCAAAGGATGGAGAGCAACCCAGGAATCTATGTGGAGACCATCCATCACATTTCTGTCTTAATTGAATGACACCAGAATGAGATCGATGAAATGTAACAAGAGACAGCTTTGCATTTCCACACTCTCTTATTCCTCCTCTCCATTACTTTCAGTCACCATCGTGACCAGAAAGCCCAAGTACAGAGCATGAACCCTGCTGCCAGGCAAGCTGTTAGGATATGAATAAACTTGTCAGAGAAGCAGCAAAACTTAGAAACATTAGAAGGGAGCTAGGGAGACAAAGCATTATTAGAGGAGTATTGGATAGACTTCTTTAAAAAAGCAATTTCATAGATATACTTTCACTCCTGAATCACCTGCTAAAATGCAATGTTTCGTTTAGATAATATCTGCAGCTCTCCCTATGGCCCCACGATTTCTTGAGAAGGCATCAACGACTGGCTCCAAAGCAGATGCGGTGACATCTCAGCTCAAATCTGCAAGTCCTACAGTAAATGCCAGGCAGCTGTGATGTCCATACATACAAGGTTCCTGAGATCTCCAATGCATTATTGATAACCTCATCACTCTGCTAAAAGCAAAGGCTGACACTGTTATAATCTCAGCCTTCTCCTGAAGAGCTCTGGCTTTGCCTGGGAATCGATCAGAGGAAGAAAGAAAGAAACCAAAGAGCAAAACTGCACATGTAAAACTCAAGAAGGTTAAGAATGACCTAAATTCACTTCACTCTGAGTGTGTTAACTCAAATCACATGGCCTGCTCAGGTTTTTTTATACCTTTGACAGTTTACAGTGAGGTCAAACTCTAGGCTGTATGTTGTAATGATTCATTTAAGAGTCCACATCTTGGGCTTGTTAGAAGTAATCCCCAGAAGAGAAGTCTGTATTTGAAAATAAAATTAAGTTTTTAATGTAGCTTCCCAAAAGGCAGTTTTTTTTCTCTTCATTCTAGACAAGTTTCTCTGTATCATTTTGCCACTTGATTAGATATAAGCAACTCCTCTGTCCACACAGCTTCTTTCCATAGCCATGTGACATCTTAGGAAAAATATGTACCTCAAGAGATACTCTACACAAATTTACTTTTATATTTTAACAATGCAAGATTATAGCACACAAAGTGCCTGACTTCTTTATAACTTGTTTTATTTTTATTTAGAATTATTTAGAATGAGACAATGCATAATATGACAAAATATAAATGGCACATCTTATCCCACATAATTTAAAGAGAGAATTAGAAGATACACCCAAAGCATGATTTAGAGTTTGGTTTTCTTTTTTTTTTTTTCTGTGTTCATCCTTGGAGGTTAAAGTCTTAAGGAGCCAGCCCTTGCTGTTAAAAAGAAGAGAAAGTTATTTTCTTAGGTGATAGATGGCTAGGTAATTTGCAAAATAATCATTAGTTGGAGGCTACTCCTGAATTCTACAGCAAATGAGTTTGCCATTCAATCATGATCTGCAAATGAAAACAGTGGGTCCAATGGAACTGTGAGCAAAACATACACAATTTCACTTCACCTACAGACAGTAGGTACCTGGAGCAGGAGTTAGCAGCTGCCTGCTCAGGGGAGACAACAGGGTATGCATTGATGAAACCTGTTTTTTCCACCTTTTACTTGTTGAGGCCTGCATTTCATATCATATCATATCATACACTTTCCTGCATTTCATATCATATCATATCATATCATACATTTCCCCCAAGTTACTGATTGTGATATGGCTCAACACAAAATAAGGTCCCAGGAAAGGTGGATAT
This sequence comes from Cervus canadensis, assembly GCF_019320065.1. Classification (NCBI taxonomy): domain Eukaryota; kingdom Metazoa; phylum Chordata; class Mammalia; order Artiodactyla; family Cervidae; genus Cervus; species Cervus canadensis. Next base: position 18,784,800 of record NC_057412.1, read on the forward strand.
TACAGAAGAGTAGTATATGTCTTTAGACAAATATGCATCCATTGCAAGACAGAAAGGTGTTACTCCTTACATTCTAAATTAAGCACAATTTAAAGTGCCTCAAGACATATCATGCTGTTTTATTATGGATTATGTTTTTTAATGTAATCATTAAAAAAGACCACTTTCCCAAGGGTTTCCAGAGTGTAACCCCTGGGGAAAAAAACAAGCTCCGTGGAATGTGGAACTTATTTGAGCAACATAAAGTAAAACTAGCTTAGAGTAAACATGTTCTACCTCTGACCACTTTTTACAAAACATTTCATTGATCACTGCTTACTTTAGTTAGTGGGCTATAATATATACTTGGCAGTAAAACAGTGAAGCTGTTTCTGATATAACAAGCACACTACTGGATTAAAACAAACAAACAAACAAAAGCAAAACAGTAAAATATAACCATCACCATCAGAGTGTGGCAGTATCAGCGTGGGATGTGGTCTTACTGATATGTGTGTATCTCCCACCGGGAAAGTCGATTAACCCCACGCATGGCCCTTATAGTTCAGAGGCTAGGAACTCGTCCACAGTGTGAGTTCACACAAAGAGCACAGTTATTGCTGTCGGGTGCCCCTTCTTGTTGACGGTATTGCGTGTGGGGTGTTTTTAATTTTCAAAATGAGGCTATGGCTAATTAGGGGTGTTGGCCCAGCTTGGAGTGATGAAGAAACCGATTACAATTATAAAAGACTTCTGGGCCAGAGCAGTCAGAGATACTGACGGCTACCAGTGCTGGCCTCAATGGTGTCTCTACGGTTGTCAAGGGTGATTATGTGAGAAGAAGACTGGATTTATTAGTTGTTTTTTTTTTTTTTTTAAACTATAGGATTCAAATGCCCATGGACGTGGCTCACAGTATTACGAGAGTCCTAGTTTCTCTCATGTTTTCCGTGTAAATTTAGAACACTCAAGAAAAAAAATCCCCATCTTACTGCACTCTCCAGAGTCTATGATAAGGCAGGGTGAATGAAAAAGAAAAATTATCTTCCCGAAGTAACTTTCATAATACTTTCTCATTTTAAAATCTAAATGTCAGTCTCAAACTGATTAGTTTTTCACATTCCATATATCTGAAACTGATAAAAAGAGAATATATTGAATATCCACCAATAAGGTGAAAAGGGAACCAACCAAATTTTACTTTGGGTAATTTATTTTCTAGAGAATGATAAAAAAAAAAAAGAGAGTAAAAGAACCTTTGTTTAATCCTCTGGGGTAACCTATTGAAATACAACATCTAAACATAGTTTATGTTTGAGTTTTGTGTCCTCATGAGTATTCTTCATTTAGGAAATGTGCATTTATTACAGCACGTTACAAAAGAGCCTGAATGGGTATTCAAATAACTGCTGTAAATCAAAAGATTCTTTTTTTCAGGGAAACAACCACAGATTTTTATAGTTTTTGTGCTTTGCTATGGACATTCGAAAATGATAGAAAGATTTTCATTTGTGCATGCCCTCCCCCTCCATGCTATTGAATTGTCCAGGTTTTGTACAGTGTAGAACAATCCTGTAATAATAAAACATTTCAACTTTGTACAAAAGGTGAAGCTTTCCATTTGAAGTTGTTCTTTAAAGGGGGAAAAAAATGGTCTGACAGCTTTAGAAAATTTAAACAATTCCCCTTGCCAAGATCTGTATTTCACGAGTTTTCTCTAATTTCAGATTTGGTGCATATGTGTCGTGCTAACAATGAATGCTTTCAATTTCAAAGTTCAGTTTCTTCTCTCCCTGTTGAAACCAATCTTCACCTTTTAATAGGCAATTATTTTTCTAATCACCTCCGAAAAACTTTTTTCAGGATTGTGGGACACTGAGCTCTAAGTTATATGTTATGGTTGCATTTAAAACAAAATGAATGCACTGCAAAGTGCAAAGTGTACTCAACTGGTAAAAGTATCTTAGAATAAGGAAAAGAAGTGAGGAGGCTATTAGGAAACTTTTATAATAACAAATTCATAAAAATCACAGGGAATTAGATGAGAACTCTTTTAAGGAAAAAATGAGCAAAGTATTTTTGACTGTGATCGTTTTAATAGGATATATAGTGTTGTACTATTTTTCCTATTGGAATTAAACCTGACTTCATAAAACAGAATATTCTCCCATTTTCTTTATAATCTGTCACCTACATGGAACAAACTTTCCTACATTTAAAGAAAAACATAAAAGTAAGCTTTTATAATCTCCAAATTCACATATATTTCTGTATGAACTATAAGTGCATTCCTTTGTGGCAAAAAATAAAACAAAAAAAAGTTTGTTAGGAAAAAAGAACAAATAATATGCTATATTTTATGATATAACTGTCACTCATGAAACGAAAGACAATAGGTCCAGCCCTGTGATACATTATCAAGATACTTTAGCAACACTAATTTCAATATTGTGAAGACAAATAGAATAATAGAAATGCATGTGATTAAGCAGTTGAAGTTGTTAATTTTAAGGATGATACCAAGGGATTCAATTCAAATCTTAAAAAATCAATTGATGTTTCATGAAATCAACTAGCCTATAAGAAAAGCTTTCTTCAATTTCAAAATTTTAAAGTTAATTTACAACAAGCTGTTTAAAAGACTTGTTTAATTATTAATAGAAACATTTTATCTCATGGATTTTTTAAGTTGCACTTGATATTATCTACCAATGATTCAATATAGAAAGGAAAATACAGAACATGGCTGAGCCAATATTGCAAAGATCCTAATTAGTATCATGCTATAGGAAAACAATGAAGTGATTTTGTCACCAATTACTGACAATTAGCCTAAGCACAACAGTTAATTTCACGGAAGTAAAACCACTATAAGATAAAAGGAACAAAACCTATCTAATTAACAGCATTTGCCTGCATTCCTCTCTTGGTTATTTAATTTAGGAACCATAAAAGTTTGAAACAACTGGAACAGCTAAATACATACACAAAATTCAAGTCTGTATACCTGGATTTTCAGGCATCTGTGGAAATATGTAATTTAGCAACAAATTAATTATGTTTATCAAATTTTAACCTCTCAACCTTAAAATATTATACTTCCAAAATGTGCATTTGTTAAACAATCAAATCTAGTGTATTAAATAATAGAGAAATAGTTTGTGAATAGCTTGTTATTATCCTGTTCTCATACATCTAGATGCAGTAAACTGCCAATAACTGTAGAAATATTACAATGTTAAAAGTCCCGAGTCTCCCTTGCACTTTGTCTCAAACTTTCTTTCCTGCCTGCTTCTCTTTTGGATGTAACTCTGCTGTCTGTGCTAAGGACCTCAGGGATGGCTGTGACCCACACCCCGCCCCACGATGTCAGTTTCATCTTATGTATTAACTCTGCCACAAGTTTCACACTTGTGTCACAACGCATCGTGAAGTCAAGTCAAGCTTTAAAGCGTCTCTTAAAGCTGGAAAGGACTCGTTTTGCAAGGTATCTACCAATCAACAAAGTAAAAACAATTCAAGGCCAGTGACTTCTAAAGCTAAGCTTCAGAAAAGGCACCCTTGCAAATATTTTTCTAGTTTCAACAAGTTCCGAAAAACAAAACTTTAAAACCTAACAAAACATCTCTATAGACTCATGCCTAATAAACAGCCACATTGATTTTTAAAACTTTAGGTACACACATAAAAACGTTTTAGAGGTTTTTGGCCATGCAGAGATAAGATCCTCTCTGGGGAGACGACTAGAAAACTGCTCGGTCTTTTGTGCAGACTCCTGGAATGTGCTTGCTTTTCATTTCTTTCTTTGTGTCTGGCACACTGGCCTCACAGGCAGTGTCTTAAGCCACGCAGGGTCAGGGCAAACACAGAACAGCATTCATGGACAGATCAAGTTTATGTGAGAATCTGCTCCTAGGCTGCCCTCAATCTCCATATGAATTGTTAATAAAATCTTAACCTGAAAGCTCATCACCCCAACAGTGGGGAAGTCATGCAGAGAATCCTCTAGTTCAGAAAAACAAGATTTCTTTATCTTTTTCATCCTGCGCCAGCATTCGTGGGAATTCTGCCATGTAACCTCTTCCTGAACCACCTCCCCCTCCTTCACTTCTCTGCACAACTCCCTTGGTCGCACCTGATCACCAGGAAGGCAGAGAACTAAAAGACAAAAGAAACATTCTGACACCCACAGCAAATCTACCACAACATCAACTTTGCCTCTGAGTAATTTGCTGCTGTAAAACCTTCAGGCAAAAGGAGATATCAAATGCCTAATTTTTTCTCGTTAGTGTCAGAGAGCTAGAAAGACTTTCCCATAGCTTTATGACACCACATGAACTAGTGAGTCACAGATATAATAAAAGGTCACATAGAAAGCGAAGAGCAGAGTCATACCCTAATTAACTTGATACCTCCATGCAAACACTGGACAGGAACAAGACTCGCTGTGTGCTGCAGGCAATCTTGCGTGATTCTTCCAACCTTGCTACAGGCTAGCTGGGCCTCTTGTTTCCTCTGCTTTTGCTCCTTGCAAACTGTTTTAATATCGAACGCTTTTCAGAGGGATGGGCTGATGAACGAAAACATGAATTTCCTGCCTGCCCTTTAAGGTGGGTTAAAGGGGGTGTTAGCAATCAATTACAGAACAAAAGAACCAAAAAAAAAAAAAAAAAATGACTTAAGAACCTAAGGAGTGAATGTGTTACATTCTTTCGACTCTATTTTTTTTAAATAGAGTGCTTCATTTTTATCAGGAATAGTAAACAGTATGTATTTCATGTAAAAACTAAAATAACTTTACCTAGTAGCTCATGAAGGAAACCTATTATTCTGTGCTCAAAAAGTCTATAAATGCACTCAACTTCCATTTCTACTTGACAAAAATTTTACAAGAAATAAAGAAATTTAACATTTCATTTGAATTTGTACTTCAGATTTTCAGGTCTATTTCAGAATAAAAGTTATATTTTCCACTCTAATTAATATCTTGAGCCTATTAAATCCTTGTTTCCTTATTTTACTTTGGTCAATAAAGCAATATTAACTTCTAAACTCTTTGCACATAAGTTGTTCCAAGATACTTTCCCTTAAACGTATCTTTAGTGTACCTGCATATAGCAAAAATGTTGAATATAATTTAAAAACAAATATTCATCAAGTATATGCAAATAAATGTGATTTGGATAAATCTAATGTAATTTTATCACCATATATCTACAAATTCTATTAGTAATATTTGAGAAGATAAAGATACATGAATACACACCCAAGCCCCCGACACACATAGAGTATCTTAAAAGCAAGCAAAGTAAAAGGAACACAAAACTCTCCATAACCACTCACATAATAAAGTCATAGAAATGTATTATCTCACTCAATTTATCTAAAACAAAGTCATTATTATAAATAGCACATTCATTTACTCTATATCCATAGATATCACTTTAATGTGTGAAGCACAGAAACCAGTGGCTCAAAGAATTATCTTACCTAAAATTTAAGTCACATAAGTTTAATACAATTTCAAAACAAAAGTAAATTTAGTTTTATATTAAATATCCCAGTGCCTCACAGAATTCTACTTAGGTATTATGTCTTTAGAAATTCATTAAAGATAGAATGGAACTACAAAGGAAAAATATAGTTCAATATTATTCTTTAGCATTGATGTAAATCATTATTATAATTATATTATACTATTTTGGAAAGGATAGAAATTTCTAATTGTTCTCCATAATTTACCTAGACTAATCTTTAAATATATAAAATTACTAATTCAATAAATGTTAAAGAAGTACTTGCAAAGTTATACAAATAGGTAAAACAGTTATTTTAGAAAATAAGAATGATCTGAAATACACATTAGGCTTTTAAAAACAATTACTCTAATCTTTAGCTAATTTTATAATAATGAGTTTAATAATCAAACAGGACTTTGTGACATTCAATAATTTTTATTCATAAGACCATATGTTACTGAACTACATCACTTCAAAATTTTACTGTGTTGGTTTGCTTCCTTTAATTGTCACTGGCATAAGCAATATTTTAGTGCAGAATTTGTATTATCAAACCTCAATTTCTATTGTGATGGGCATTTTCCCAGGAGCAAGAATTAATAGTTTGGTCAGTTCCCTTTAAGAGTTTGCATTTTGAAATATGTGTTTTCAAAATATTAGTGCAGTTCTAGAATAGGGTGCCTCATTCTTTTTCTAAGAAATTTGTCCAGTTAATTTCCACTGGATCCTGCACTTTGCAACATGGTGAAGGAAAAGGCAAAATTGAGCATCTTTGTTCTCTGAGGCTTGGAAGATGAAAGCTAATGGAATTTTATTTTTGCCTGGAAACCCTATGAGCCACAGAGAGGACATCTTCTTGAGAAACAGCCTGGAGAGGGTAAAGATATGAAGAAATTGAGAACTCTAATATGAACAAACTGAGAAGCTTAATATGGACACTCTCACATGCAGAACATAGATCTCAGGGTTGCTCCGCACTATGAGGTTTAACAAGGTTTTTAGAAAGTCTCCAGATGTACACAGGGACATGTTGGTGCTTCCGTACTGTTCCACATTGAGCATGCATGCATGTGTGCAAAGTCTCTTCAGTTGTGTCCAACTCTTTGTGGCCCCGTGGACTATAACCCATCAGGCTGCTCCGTCTATGGGATTATCCAGGCAAGAATACTGAAGCAGGTTGCCATTTCCCACTCCAGGGGATCTGCCTGATCCGGGGATTGAACTCACATCTTCTCTCATGTCTCCTGCTTTGGCAGGTGGGTTCTTTACCACCAGCGCCCAAAATTCACATACTGAATGAAGTCCTAAACCCGAGTTTTGGAGATAGGACCTCTAAAGAGGTAATCAAGATTTAAATGAGGTCACAAAGGTGGGGCTTTGATTTGTTAGGACTAGCATCTTTTTTTGATTGAAGTATAGGTGATTTATACTGTTGTACTAGTTTCAGCAAAGTACACATATTCTCTCCAGGTTCCTTCCCATTACAGGTCACTATAAGACATGGAATATATCCAATAGTACCCTGGGCGGGCTACTTATTGTGTTAGTCGCTCAGTCATGTCTGACTCTTTGCAACCCCACAGGCTATAGCCCACCAGGCTCCTCTGTCCACGGAGTTGTCCAAGCCAGAATACTGGAGTGAGTAGCCATTCCCTTCTCCAGGAGATCTTCCCAACCCAGGGACTGAACCTGGGTTTCCTGCATTGCAGGCAGGTTCTTTACCATCTGGGCCACCAGAGGAGGGTGCTACACAGTAGGTCCTTGTTATTTATTTACTTTCTGTATCAGTCAGTTCAGTTCAGTTGCTCAGTCGTGTCCAACTCTTTCTGACCCCATGGACTGCAGCCCTCCAGGCTTCCCTGTCCATCGCCAACTCCCAGATTTACTCAAGCTCATGTCCATTGAGTTGTTGATGCCATTCAACCATCTCATCCTCTGTCGTCCCCTTCTCCTCCTGCCTTCAATATATTTTCTATATAGTAGTGTGTATATGTTAATCTCAAACTCCTAATTTATCCCTCCCCTTCCTTTCCTGTTTGGTAACAATAAGAATCATAGACATAGGATCAGTGTTCTTCTAAGAAGAGACACCAGAGAAGGTGTTTGCTCTCTCTTTCTCACTCTCCCCCTCTATCCCTACCAGAACACACATTGAAGAAAGGCCAAGTAAGGGTGTAGGCGGAAAGCAAAGGTCTATAAGCCAGGAAGAGTCCTCACCAGAAACTGAATATACCATACCTTTGATCATGAAAAAAATGAATGTCTGTGGCCTCCAGAGCTGTGAAAAAAATAAACGTCTATTGCTTAAGCTTCCAGTCTGTGGTACTCAGTTATAGCAGCCCAGGTAGATTAGTATGCATATTAAAACCAACAACAAAAATAGCAAACTGGAATAAATCCAGAATTGTGTTCTAAGAATAGCTCTGTATCACTCGTATCTCTTCCCTTCTTGTAGATCTAGGTGAAGTAGACAAGATTCTCAATCTGAAACCCTGTCTCTGTTGTGAGATGTTAAGTCCAACACCTCTATTGCAAAATGTTAAGCCTAAACTTTCCACTGGACAGCTTATAAACTTGCCTTTAACCAATATTCTGATTATATACTTAAACTAGTGAGTATAAAGTTTAGAGTCTCATATTTTTGTCCAAAATAGACAGGAAAAACTATAGTGAAAAGAAAAAAATCTATAGTGTAATGAGGAAGACCATGAATTTAGAGGAAGATTTAGATGCATAAATGATCTTTAGCTACCTACTTGTTTTTATTATTTGAGTCATTCAAACTATGCAGTTATCAAAATGCTCATAATATTTGTCAAAAACAAACCATATCTTCAGGTTCTATATGGAATATTCTGAAGCCACTTAAGCACTCCATGGAGTCAAATAACAGAGTGTATACTACTTTTAGCCCTATTTCTGTCATTTCTATTACTATACATTGCTCTGAAAGCCCCCAGAAAAGAGAATGCTACCCACTCCAGTATTCTTGCTTGGAGACTCCCATGGACAGAGGAGCCTGGCGGGCTGCAGTCCATGGGGTCCCAAAGAGTCAGATACAACTGAGTAACTAACACTTAGCAGTCACAGTAAAGATTTTATCAGTGTGGCCGACCCTTGCTATTAATTTAAATATAGCCCTCTATTCTCATTTAACTAAGAAACTACATTATATGTGAAATGTATATAATGTTAAACAAAACATATAAAATTTTATTCTACTTTATATCTGTATTTCTATGGTATATAACATTGAAGTGACTTACTCCAAGTGAAACCCTAGAAAATGACTTGATTATAAGATGATATAAGAAAAAATGAGGTATGATTCTTTAAATTGAAGCTGCTAAAAATGGACCAAAATAACTAAAACTGTGCCTACTCAGTATAAGTACATTTCCACAATTGTATAGCATTACATAACATATATCCTTGCCATAGTTCTATAACAAAGTATCATCTCTGAATTGTAACATTAACGCTGCTAACGTGATTTTACTCAATAATCAGTCACTTTTCAGAAATAAATGCATTTAGCAACAGATCCAGAGTATTAGCTTAGCTTTAAGTAACATCAAAAGTTGTATGATGTACAGACCCAATAGCAAGTAAGAAATAGTTAAAATACAATGGTTTCCCCAAAACTTCAAAACTGATTTTTTATAAGCATGTTTTTCCTGGTTTGGAAAACACTCTCAAATTATTTTAGAAATAATTTGAATATGGACATTTCTAATACATATTTGCCAAGAATCCTACTCTTTTATTTTTGTTGCTTATTCAGCTTGATTGAACTCTGAAGTGACTTGCTTCCTGAGAAGTCCCAAGGCCTATGGACCTTGTGTGCTGTGTCAAGAATAAATGAAAATTAGGTCACAACAGGGGACTCCCCCCTCTGGTAGCTCAGACAGTTAAGGGTCTGCCTGCAAAGCGGGATACCTAGGTTTGATCCCTGGGTCGGGAAGATTCCCTTGGAGAAAGCAATGGCTACCCACTCCGGTATTCTTGCCTGGAGTATTCCATGGGCAGAGGGGCCTGGTGGGCTACAGCCTATTGGGATTGTAAAGAGTCAGAAACAACTGAGTGAATAACTGCATTTTTTTCAGGCTCAAATGCAGAATCTGTGCAGCTCCAAAGGCATACCTCAGATACATGCCAGATAGGCCATGACCAGTTTGGACCACCACAATAAAGCAAATACTACAAGAAAGCCAGTTATAGAATTTTGGTTTCCCAGTGCATATAAAAGTTGTATTTCCACTATACTTGTAGCCTTTTAAGTGTGCAACAGCATTAGATCTAAAAAAAAGTACATACCTTAATTTAAAAATACTGTGTTCCTAAAAAAAAGATCACCATCATCTGAGCCTTCAGCAAGTCATAATCTTTTTGCAATGGTAACATTAAAAATCACTAATCACAAATCATCAAACCAAATAAAAGAATATTAGGTTGGTGCAAACATAATTACAGTTTTGGACCATAAATTTTACTTTATTTTTTTTTTTGGACCATGACTTTTAGATAATTATAACTAGGCTCAAACACATCTTTATTAATCAAAATGTGAACCATTATAATCTATCTATCTATCGATCTATCTATATATATATATATATATTTGCCAGTGAGAAATAAGTTTGTTTATTCCTGTAGCATAAAAATCTGTGCTTCTGAATTCGATGAACTTTTGGAAAATATCTTCTGCCTTCTGCTCCTTGTGGAAGCATTTTCCCTGAAAAAAGTTGTTGAGATGCTTGAAGTAAGTGGTAGTCAACTGGTGACAGGCCAGGTGAATATGGCAGATGAGGCCAAACCTTATAGTCAAATTTGTTCAACTTTTGAAGCATTGGTTGTGCAAATGAGCAGTTGGGCTTTGTCATGGAGAAGAACTGGGTCCTTTCTGTTGACCAACGCTGGCTGCAGGCACTGCAGTTTTCTGTGCTGAGCATACTTCTCAGATGTAATGGTTTTGCCTGGATTCAGGAGGCTGCAGTGGAGCAGACGGCAGCAGACCACCGACAGCGACCGTGACCTCTCACTGGCGCGAGTTTGGCTGTGCAAAGTGTTTTGGAGCTTCTTCTCAGTCTAACCACTGAGTCACTGGTTCTCATATAAAATCCGCTTTTCATCCAACATCACAATCTGATTGAGAAATGGTTCATTGTTGTTGTGTAGAATGAGAGAAGATAACACTTCAAAAAAATTTTTTTTTTACTTTTCGGTCAGCTCATGAGGCACCCATTTACTAAGCTCTTTCACCTTTCCAATATGATTTTTCCAGTAGTTATGTACTCATGTGAAATTTGGACCATAAAGAAGGCTGAGTGCTGAAGAATTGAGGCTTTCAAACTGTGGTGCTGAGAGGACTCTTGAGAGCCCCTTAGACTTTTGACAAACCAGTCAATCCTAATGGAAATCAACCTTGAATATTCACTGGAAGGACTGATGTTGAAGCTGAAGCTCTAAAACTTTAGCCATCTAAAACTAACATTGGAAAAGACCCTGATGCTGGGAAAGACTGAGGGCAGGAGGAGAAGTGGGCAACAGAGGATGAGATGGTTGGGGAGCATCACTGACTCAATGGACATGAGTTTGAGCAGACTCTGGGAGTTCATGAAGGACAGGGAAGCCTGGCGTGCTGCACTCCATGGTGTTGTAAAGAGTCAAACACAACTTAGCGACTGAACAACAATTTGCTTTAAATGCTGAATGACCACAGAATGGTTGATGTCGAATTCTTTGGCAACTTCTCATGTAGTTGTAAGAGGATCAGCTTCAATAATGGCTCACAATTGTCACTGTCAACTTCTGATGGCCAGCCACTACACTGTTCAACTTCAAGGCTCTAGTCTCCTTTATAAAACTTCTTGAACCACCATTGCACTGTACATTCATTAGCAGTTTCTTGGCCAAATGCATTGCTGACATTGCAAGTTGTCTCTGCTATTTTACAGCCCATTCTGAACTCAAATAATTAAATCGCTTGAATTTGCCTTTTGTCTAACATCATTTCTAGTCTAAGATAAATAAAAAAGACAGTAAGTAATAAGTCACTAGCAAAGAATAGAAGGCGAGAAATGCACATTAAAATGATGTATAATATAGCCATATTTATTTAGAATGTATTCCAATATCAAATGGCAAATTTCAACAATGCAAAAATCGCAATTACTTTGCATCAACCTAATAAAAAGTTCGAAATTTCAAGAATGACCAAAATGTGAGATGGACACTTGATGTGAACAAATGCCATTAGAAAAATGGCTCTACCTTTTAAATTAAATTATACTTGCTCCATACCAAGTTACCAGAAACCTTAGTTTGTAAAAAAAAAAAAAAAAAAATTACAAATATCTCTGAAGCACGATAAAACAAAGCACAATAGCATGAGGTATGCCTATATTTGATGCAATGTTTGGCAAAACATATTGTCCTTCAGGCAAAATGAAAGTCAAGAAATTAATCATGAAGTTTCAAATGATAAGAATTTTTATAAAAGTTCAGGGATGTGAGGTTACAAGAACTGATTCTAGTCTCCCCTGGATAGAGCATAACAAGAAATTTTAGTGCTCTGGCCAGGTGAAGTGGCCAGTCTAGCTGTGTTCTGGTTTTGTCTATAGCCATCTATGAGGAAATTCAGGGTGACTGTATTGACCCAGCAGAAGCAAGGGTAAAAGCAAGTGACTATCCCAACTCCACATTCCTGTCACCTCAGACCTTCGGAATATAATTAAAAATCTACAATAATCACAGTTTACTTAGTAGTATAGCAATATCTTAAGTGTACAGAATCTAGAGTTGACTTACTTGTGGCTCATATTTCAGTTCAGCCAACAATTAATTATTGTAACTCTAGACCTTAGCTTGTGGACTCTATTTACAGATCTGTAAAATAGGAATAAAAATAATTTTGCACCCATAGAGAAGTGGTAAGTTTAATTGAAAATACATATAAAACAATTAGAGTAACACCTGACACACAGTATATGTTCATTTAATCAGTCATGCATATTACATTTTCCCCAGTGGATTCATTTCATTTTAAATATTTGAAATGGTTGAATTATGCACAAACTCTCAATTTCCAGATATTTGCAAGTGCTAAATAATGCATTACTACACTGTCATGAATTTTGGGGTTCTGGCTGCTGAGGTACATAATTCTCAGATGACAGAGGAGCTGAGACCATTAAACTATCATCCCACATTGACAACAGTTTAAGTGTTCTACAAGTCATCATCTGGGTTATTCTTCATCATGAGTGAAGCGAAAGTTGCTCAGTTGTGTCTGACCCTTTGTGACCCCATGGACTATACAGTTCATGGAATTATCCAGGCCAGAATACTGGGGTGGGTAACCATTCCCTTCTCCAGGAATCTTCCCAACCCAGGGATCGAACCCAGGTCTCCCGCATTGCAGGAAGATTCTTTACCAGTTGAGCCACCAGGAAAGCCCAAGAATACTGAAGTGGGTAGCCTATCCCTTCTCCAGGGGCTCTGCCTGACCCAGTCATCAAACTGGAGTCTATGGCATTGCAGGCAGATTCTTTATCAGCCGTGCTAACAGGGAAGTCCAAAGTTGAGCGTTATGTTTTATTCAGCAGACACTCTTAGGACTCAGAGTCCAGGAATGTGCTTAGCTGCTCAGTCGTGTCCGACTCTTCGCCACCCCACGGACTGTAGCCCACCAGGCTTCTCTGTCCATGAGGAGCCTCCAGGCAAAAATACTGGAGTGAGATGCCATGCCCTCCTACAGGGGCTCTTCCCAACCCAGGGTTCGAACCCAGGTCTACAATGCGGGAGACGGATTCTTTACAGTCTGAGCCATCATGAATGGACTATATATTCTGTAAATCTTAGTTTTACAATACGTTTGAGTGGAAAAACACTTAAGAACATGAGAATACATAGGCAAGCTCATTACTCTAGGGCCACAATTCCATAGTAGCCTCTTTTTCAGAGTGCCACATTTTCACAAGAAATTTTCTTAAAATTTTGTAACTGGAAAACAGGCTCTACCATAAGAAAACACAAAAAAAGCTTTCTGAAGTGATCCTTATGACCATCAGTATGCAATAAATTATAAAATTTTTTTACACTGCACCCTCAAATTAAATGAGCTCGAAAGGGAATAAAGTCTATTTTTTTTATAACATTATGTTCTGTCATCTTCGCATTTTCCCAGTCTCCATTTCCCAAGAATGTGTATTATGGAGCACAAGAAGATTAGATAACTGGGTGCTGAGTTATAATGCATCCTATGTTGGGCTCATTATCAATAAGCACTAATTAAATTCCAACAAATAATCAGAATTCCAATTTAGGTAAAGATAAAATGCATTCTGAAGAAAAAAAATATTAGTTATCTTTCTATCTCTCAGAATGACTATTACCTCAAGTGAGATGTATGAATAGATTTAAACTACTCATATCAGCAATAGTTTAAACAAATATTAAGCATTTTCTGGAAAAACTAAGGGCCAAATTTAATTTGTCTTCTTTTCAATTTTTTTTTAAAGGAAAATTCAATTTCAAATTAAAATCTTGTCTTGTTGTTTCCTTTTGTGCTTATGGTCTGATTGAAATGTATTATTTATATGTTGCCCCATTTTTTAATTCTATTTAATATGTTTTTTAGCATTTTTCCTCTGTTTTTAGAGGAATAATTCATTTGCAATGTCAATTATTATGTTTTTTCTTCTCTTTTTTTTATTTTTTTATTTTTTTTTATGTTTTTTCTTCTCTTTTTAAATGTTCATGTTGGCTCATTTTATATGTATGGTTTCCTTGCCAACTAAATCACGATCTCCTAAACTTGCAAAAAGATTTTTACATGAGTTTTAGCCACATATATCAAGGTACAAGATAAATTATAGTAGTTTAGTTAAATATTTCTGTCAAGACTTAGTTCTAAATAATGAAATGCTTTGATTCTCTTGTAATAAAATTAATACTAAACACTAAATATTTTCCACGGTAGCCCTACCGTACTGTTAACAGATTTATTTCACTTGTCATATGAGTTGCATTTATTTAAGAGGCTGGTGTTTTTCAGAGAAAATACAAATTTTGAACCATTTTATTTTAAATGGAAAGAAAAACTGGTTATATAAATCTTATGAAAAAGCTATAGTTCTTGTAAAAAAAAAAAACTCCAGTAAAATCTGTAAGTAATAATGTAATAATATACCATAAGAAGGATTTTACAATTTGAGCATTTCTTAGTATAAGAAAATAAAACGAGAATCTGATCATGCTAAGCAACTGAATAAGAGCACTGAACTTTCCAAAAGCCTAATCCACAGGCACAACATGTTTAGGATTATATAGTGTTTTGGGTTTGGGTGTGTTTGTACTCTGCTGTTGTGTGCACACGCATTCACTTACTCAGGGACTGGTGGGTGAAGGATGGAAGGAGGGAAGTATTGGGTTGGCCAAAAACTTCATACTGGGTTTTCTGTTAAATCTTACAGAAAAACCTGAATGAACCCAATAAAACTTTTTTTTTTTTAATCAGAAGGCTGGTGTTTTGTGACCTAAAGCAAATAGGCCATGTGTTTTTCTATGAGAATACACATTCCTTGGAACCGTTTACAGATCTACTTTTCTGAAGATATGTTTAACTACCATTTGAGAAATTATAAGAAAAAATACATCACCCACTTTGATTTTCTGCTTTATTTTATAGGTGATCTACCCACCTATAGTGCATAAACCAAAATATCCCCCAAAAGTCATCCAGTCAGTGAAGGCAGGAATCACATCTGTTTTTCTCATAACCATGTCTCCAGCATGTAGCAGAGCTCTACAATGCCATTTAATAAATATTTTACTGATATAGGAAAAAAAAATTGAATGAATGAAAGACTTAATTTCAATAAATTTATAGCAGCTCTTCATGTACGACTCTTTGCAATCCCATGTACTGTAGCCCGCCAGGCTCCCCTGTTCATGGAATGTTTCAGGCAAGAATACTGGAGCGGGTTGCCATTTCCTATTTCAGGGGATCTTCCCACCCCAGGGATCGAAGCCTAGTCTCTAGAGTTTCCAGCACTGGAAGGTTTTTTATTTTTCCTATTAGTGACACTTGGGAAGCCTGCTCTTGTATGATAAAATAATAATAGCATGTATATTAGCATACAGCATCACTTAAGAGAAATATCCCTCACATCATTCAGATTTCTGCAAATTTGTAAACGGGAAATGGGAACTTTGGGACGTAGGTGCCTTGTAGATTTATCTGCAAATTTCTGCACTGGAATCGAGAAAGCATTAGATCTTTAAAATTGCCTGGTTTTAAAAATACTCATGTGCAGAAAACGAAACTCAATTCCTTTCAGAATGCTGCTAACAGGAATAAATTTATATAATACAGGGTTTATAAAAGCCATGCAAATGTAGATACATTTTCCCCCATATTATAATCCCTGGTGGCTCAGAAGGTAAAGAATCTGCCTGCAATGCAGGAGATCTGAGTTCAGTTCCTGGGTTGGGAAGATACCCTGGAGGAGGAAATAGCTACCCACTCTAGTATTCTTGCCTGGAGAATTCCATGGACAGAGAAGCCTGGTGGGCAACAGTCCATGGGGTGGCAAGGAGCTGGACATGACTGAGCAACTAACACTTTCACTTTCTCAGAGTCAACATTAATATTTTAAAGAAATGTCTGGAATTCAAGAAATTCAATAAAAATAACTGGCAAAATTTATTTTCAAATAGAATTAGAAAAAACCTGGAATCAATTTTAGAACACCACTTGGTTTATGTGTGTAAACAGGCAATATTACTAGCTATAAAAATACATCCCTTTCCATTAGAAGATATGCAAATAGACATATTCTGTCTTCTTATTCAAAAACGACTTCCTATTTTAAATTCTGTGTGTGTGTGCTCAGTTGAGTCCAACTCTTTGAGACCCCATGTACTGTAGCCTGCCAGGCTCATCTGTCCATGGAATGTTCCAGGCAAGAATACTGCAGCGGGTTACCATTTCCTACTCCAGGGGATCTTCCTGACCCAGGGATGGAACCGTCACATCTTGTACTTCCTGCATTAGAAGGTAGATTCTTTACCACTACAGCCACTTGGGAAGCCTCCATATACAAATTCTCCTATTGGTTGTTTTTTGACACAGAACACAAGTGAGCAGTCATTCTACTCAAATAACAACAATGATAGTAATAAGGTGAAGACAAAAATCTGCTCATTACCTATTTTTCCTGCTGTTGGAAAAGTAAAAAAAAAATTGTTTAAATTTCCTCAGTGGAAATGTTTATGCTTTCCCTTCATATTCTGATTTTGATGATGGAAATAGTTCAATTTCTACTTCAGTTTTCAATCACTTTGTTTCCCTTAGTGAAAATCAAATTAGTAAGAGCCTTTACTTTTGCTAATTTTTTTGGCATGCTGAAATTATCTCTGTTACAGTCCAAAAATTCAATTAGTGTCCTGTGAATTGCTTTTCCAAAGAGTATCTAGCGCATAATGTCCAAATCTACCCCAATATTAAATCATGTCTGTTTTGAAAATGGAGAGATTTTCTTCCTGGTTTTGATGTTTTTGAACAGTAACTATAACACAGCTCTTTGATTTAATTCCTTTTACTGTAGTCCACAGAGTGACTATTGCCTGATGACCATATTTTGAGACTCATTTTTTGAATTATAATTTGTCACCTTAAGACTATAAAAATCCTCAAACTCCTGTAGGTCAATGAAATTATAACTCCAAATGTGCACAAAAGTCCTTAACATCTCTTGCTTACCTCCTTTTTTCTCTATTTGTTAGTGCTTCTTTTTTTTGAGAAGCTACTCTACAGGAGATCTGTTCTACACTTAAGCATTTTCTTGACACAAAAGGGTTGGAGATGAATGGACAAACCATAACTGAAGCAGCATCTCCCAGTGCTTTGTAGAACTGTAAATTACCCAGAAAACATTAAAGGTGTCTCCAAAATCAGATTTGTGCAAAAAAAAAAAAAAAAAAAAAAAACACAAAATCAGTGGTTATTCCCTATATATATTGTTAACTCCATAACATACAGACAGTTTAGGTAGCTATAACATATACAGTCTGGAAAATGGCAGATGATAAGACAGATGGAATCTGGAACCTTGGATGTCTTCCTGGAGCAGAGTCACCCACCTACTGGCTTTCTCAAGACTTTTATGGGAAACAGAACTAAATTTCCACCTTGTTTGGTCCACTATATGTGGGTGTCTTTATTGCTGTTGTTTAAGGCATTATGAAGTGTGTTCTCTAATCCTGGAAGCTGAAAACATTCCAGGTGGAAGAATTTTCATCTCTAATTCCAATTCACAATACTTTCAATATAGACTAATTTGTAGCTCTAATCTTCAGCTGGAAGATTCCTTCTTCAAGTTCAATTATTACATCCTGTGAGAATACTTCCCCAACTCATTCAGACAGCTTTATACAATTCACTCAGCTCTCTGAGGATCACTTATTCGATAAAGAATTCTCTGGTAAAATATGCTTTTAAGAGACACAGCCTCAGAAAACTTGAGTGACTTTTGTTTAACTCTTCTATTTAACTTTATTATGGCACATAATATAAACTACACTGGTTGCCATTCTCTTCTCCAGGAGATCTTCCCAACTGAGGGATGGAACCCAGGTCTCCTGCATTGCAGGCATATTCTTTGCCATCTGAGCCACCAGGGAAGCCCATAAACTACATAATCCTGCATAAATTAAATACCGAGGAAAACGCAAGTTACTGAAGAAAAAATAAAGCCAAACAAAATGAAAAACATGTTTATGTCCAGTGTATTTAGGCTCTTCGGGCTGTCTCATAAAGAAAGAACTGGAATGAAAAGATGTAAATAATAGTTCTAAGTTAAGAGAGAATGCAATCTGTGCCCAGAGTGCAAGTATTCTGTTTTCAAGCCAAGAGCTCATACCTCCTCCTCATCTATCACCCAGCATCTCTATTTAAAAATGGGTAAATTTAGCCCATCATTGACAGCTTTAAGAGTGACTTATGCTTTAAAATAATCAGTTCTTAAGAAAGGTGCTTCTTAAATTCAGTTCCTTATTTAAAAGCAGCAATTGTCCACCATGTGTGTGTGTGTGTGTGTGTGTGTGTGGGCACACGTGTTCAGTCATGTTCAACTCTTGTGACCCCATGGACTGTAGCCCACCAGGCTCTTCCGTCCATGGAATTTTCCAGGGAAAAATATGGAAGCAACCTAGATGTCCATTGGCAGATGAGTGAATAAGGAAGTTGTGGTACATATACACAATGGAATATTACTCGGCTATAAAAAGGAATGCATTTGAGTCAGTTCTAATGAGGTAGATAAACTTTGAGCCTATTATATAAAGTGAAGTAAGTCAGAGAAAGAAAAATACTTTATATTAATGCATATATATGGAATTTAGAAAGATGGTACCAATGATCCTACATGCAGGGCAGCAAAGGAGACACAGATGTAAAGAACAGACTTCTGGACCTAGTGGGAGAAGGCCAAGGTGAGATGATTTGCGAGAATGGCATTGAAACATGTACATTACTGCATGTAAAACAGATGACCAGTGCAAATTTGATGCATGAAGCAGGGCATCCAAAACCTGTACTCTGGGACAGCTCAGAGAGATAGGGTGAGGAGGGAGGTTCAGAATGCGGGGAGCACGTGTATACCTGTGACCAATTCATGTTGATGTATGGCAGAAACCATCACAATGTTGTAAAGTAATTATCCTCCAATTAAAATAAATAAATTATTTTAAAAGAAAGAATACAGAAGCAGGTTGCCATTTCCTTCTCCAATGTATATATACATCAGGTTACATAATCAACAGTAGACATCTACTGATTTTAAGTATCTATGTATGTATATAAATACACACACACACACACATACCATATATTGTTGTTATTATTGTTTAGTTGCTAAGTCATGTCTGACTTGTGTGACCCTGTGGACTGTAGCCCCAGTTTCCTCTGTCCATGGGATTTCCTAGGCAAGAATATTGGAGTGGGTTGCCATTTTCTTATTCAGGGGATCTTCCCAACCCAGGGACTGAACCTGCATCTCTTGTGTCTCCTGCATTGGCAGCTGGATTCTTTACCACTGAGTCACCTGAGAAGCCCATACCATATATACAAAAATGGTATTTTAAAAGACTGTGAAGAAAATATTTAAAGGTATCACTGCAATCAACCTTTATTTGGTAATTTTCAATCAACAAAGCTTTCCAGGGTTACATTATAAGGAAGAAAGAAAGAAAGAACTATTTAAACAACCCTAATCAAAGGCAGAATTGTATCCATCTACATAACAGCCTCAACTGGAAAAGAAAGAGAACATTATAGAGACAAATAATATCTTATGGCAGAACCAAAAGAAGATGTAAGGTATTTCTTGAACCAACCTGGGATATGGACAGACCCGGTATTAGAAACTTAGCTAGTTCCAAGTCTTGAGTCCTTCATTAGTGTTAAGACAAAGGCAAAACTTGGGTTAGTCCTTGGTCTATACAAAAAGGAGGAAAATTGTTATCGGAAAGTGAAAAATTAATCAACTTTTAAAAAATTTACAATGTGTAATTAAAAAAAAAACTTAGTTTTGAGTAAATGATGGAGGATTCAAGAGACTAAATAGTTCACTAAATTATTTGAGGCCTTCTATTTAGGGTAGGACTGAGCAAGAGGGAAGGTCTTTAGTTATTTAAAGTATAAATAAATGATTGAAAATAGTAAACATTTTAGAGTACTCACTTCGTGATCAGCATTTTTAAATTGCATTGTCTCTAATTTATCAAACGTAAAAATTAATAATGTAATTACTTTCAGTTTTACAGACAAATCAACCATCTTAGGAAGATTAATATCCTTGCTCAAGGTTATAATGACAGTAAAAGTTAGAGGCGTGGGGCTAACATTTGATGATCTTCATGTACACTGATATTCTTAAAGCATCTTTCCAAAGACTGCAGGTTTTATTCCTACAAAACTTGAAGCACTGATTAAAATATTTCTGCTGGACACCACAATTTAGTCTTGTTTCAAATCAAGTAAATTAAAGCTCTATCAAATATATATTGCATAGAAAAAAATAGCATCACTTCATTTCTAAACAGCTGAAAAATTAACAGAGGTTTAAAAGTCCACATTTTCAAACCCCATCGAAAACACCTTTATGTGAATTTCTCACACTTTACACAATATTATATAAGCACTGGCAAAGAATATACCACTTTTTTTTAAGGTGGAAATAAAATTTCAAACCTTGAAAAGAAGGATTTTATTACCCATCCATAAAATTCAAGTTTACAAGAGAGCTGGAATACATGCTAGGGTAACCTGATCATGCATAAAAGAGATGATACACTCAGGGACTCACATTACTTTAATTAAAAACCTGCTTAAGGTCACCTCAGGTTGGGGAAGAAGAACAGTAATAGAAATCACAAGGAAAGATTTATATTCTTGATATTACCACTAACAGGAATCCTGCATAATATAAAGATGGGTTTATTTATGTGTCAGAAAGCAATCAACATAAACTAAATGTTAGATGCACAATAGTTTTATTAGAGGAAAGGCACTGTAGTATCCATTCATAAAATTACCTTCAGGATTGACTCACTAGTTCCCATTCAATCACTTTTGCCAACTCATGAACTTTTATCTAAAAGTAATCCATGCACACAATAAGAGAATCTATTTTACCTCAAATACATGGGAAGAGTTCCCTCAATGAAAACTATATTTTTTTATCTTTCTTCTTTTTTTAATTTTTTTTCCATTTATTTTTATTCGTTGGAGGCTAATTACTTTACAGTATTGTAGCGGTTTTTGTCATACATTGACATGAATCAGCCATGGATTTACATGTGTTCCCCATCCTGAACCCTCCTCCCACCTCCCTCTCCACCCCATCCCTCTGGGTCTTCCCAGTGCACCAGCCCCGAGCACTTGTCTCATGCATCCAACCTGGGCTGGTGATCTGTTTCACCCTTGATAATATACATGTTTCGATGCTGTTCTCTCGAAACATCCCACCCTCGCCTTCTCCCACAGAGTCCAAAAGTCTGTTCTGTACATCTGTGTCTCTTTTTCTGTTTTGCATATAGGGTTGTCGTTACCATCTTTTTAAATTCCATATATATGCATTAGTATACTGTATTGGTCTTTATCTTTCTGGCTTACTGCACTCTGTATACTTCAACTATATTTTAAAAATTATTAAACGAGTATACTACAGAGATATTCTGTGGCCAGGGGGCAGGTGTCAATTAAGAAGTTTAAATTGGGAGTAATGCCGTAAATAAACAGAATGTTACTCTTTAAGGAGGAAACAGAAAGTGGAAATAAATTTGACTAGTGAAACAGAATCATGGAAATTAGAAAATTTAGTTTTTACCCAGATCCAATGATAGCCAAGGCTTCCCTTGTAGCTTAGTCAGTAAAGAATCTGCCTGCAATGCAGGAATCTGCCTTCAATGCAGGAGACCTGGGTTGGATTTGTGGGTCAGGAAGATCCCCTGGAGAAGGAAATGGCAAGCTACTCCAGTATTCTTGCCTGGAAAATCCCAAGGACAGAGGAGCCTGGCGAATTACAGTCCACAAGGTCACAAGAGTCAGACACGACTTAGCAACTGAACCACCACCACCGATAGTCAAAACACCTTACACTGGGAGGTAATTTTTCACAATTATTTCATGTACGGATGTGAGAGTTAGACCGTAAAGAAGGCTGAGTGCTGAAGAATTGATGCTTTTGAACTGTGGTGTTGGAGAAGACTCTTGAGAGTCTCTTGGACTGCAAGGAGATCCAACCAGTCAATACTAAAGGAAATCAGTCCTGAATATTCATTCAAAGTACTGATGCTGAAGTTGAAGCTCCAATACTTTGGCCACCTGATGCAAAGAGCCAGCTCATTAGAAAAGGCCCTGATGCTGGGAAAGATTGAAGGCAGAAGGAGAAGGGGACAACAGAGGATGAGATGACTGGATGGCATCACTGACTCGATGGACACGACTTTGAGCAAACTCTGGGAGATTGTGAATGACAGGGAAGCCTGGTGTACTGCAGTCCAGGGGGCCACAAAGAGTCAGACACAACTGAGTGACTGAACAACAACTGATTTAAGATGAGAGAAATTTCTTGACTTGCTTACAATTTGACAATAATAGACAGTCCTACACTGGAATTAATTATTTTCCTGCACTTAATTCAATTCCAATTTACAGAAGCACTTATTTTACATGTGATGACACCTCCCCACATGGCAAGAGCTGTGCAAAGACCAGGGACAAAATGATAACACAGCCACTACTACTCGCATTAAGGAGCAGAGCGCTCATTCCAAACTAGCTATGTACCAGTTCACTAACATATTTATGACAAGCTAACAAACCACATAAAATGCACAGATGTTCAATGCAAGCATTGAAGATGGCTACTTCTAAAAATACTTCTCAATTACTTCACCATTTCTAATTATAAAACGTACCTCATTCTATTTTTTTTTTTTTTTTACTTCCTAGATTTGACCTCAAAGTCAGTAAAGCTTATTAATCCTTGTTTTGTGAAAACTAACTCTATTCATTTTCTTTGACATTAGATCATGTTGATAAGACTGGGTTTCTCAGGTGGCTCAGTGGCAGAGAATCCTCCTGTCATTGCAGGAGATGAGGGTTCGATCCCTGGGTCGGGAGGATCCCCTGGAGAAGGAAATGGCAACCCACTCCAGTATTCTTGCCTGGGAAATTCCACGGACATAGGAGCATGGCGGGCTATGGTCCATGGAGTCACAAAAACTCAGTCTTGACTTAGTGACTCAGCAATAACAACAACACATTGATAAGTTAGTATATTATATAGAAAATGAGTGGAAACAGCATCCACTGTTACTTTCCTTCTTAAAGCATCTATATGGAATGCTCTGGAGGCTTTGCTTGGAAAGTGAACTGGATTTACTTATTCTAAGAATTGTGACGTGTACTCTTCAAAATGAGAAAAATAATATATGTTTCAGAAAAGTTTAAAAATATTACAATTATAATGCAATTTATTTAGTCCTTTAATGCAAATATACTTTATTTGGTCAAAAGTCTATGGACAGAAACACAGTGAATTATTCTTAAAACCCACCCTTATTCTTTGGCAGGAAATTAAGCCTGAACACAAGACAGTATAACAAAACCCCCAGATGTTTTCCTAGAATGCAGATATCGCGCTAATGAACTCCATCCTCATGGAAAATTCCACCTCATTTTACAAGGCTCAAAATCTGTTCCCTCAAGGAATGAAAATAACTATTAGGGTCACTGAGTAACAGAACAGAGCCCCACATGATGAAACAATGTGTTACTTGTTTTTGGAAATACCATTCCTGTTGATAGTAGGTTCTACAATGTCTTGTAATTTATTAATTTATTGTTTGAATTCTTTAATTAAAATGATACTGAAATGTACTAAGAAGTAAACAAGCCATCCATATCATACATATTCCTACCACCCAGAATTAAGCATCAGTAATGTCTTAGCATATTGGTCACTACTATCTTTTAAATAAAATTGTTTTATTATTTTTATAGGATTCATGCCCACTGTGAACTCAAAAATTTATTTGTAAAGAAATAAAAGGTACAGAGAAATGTGTTAAAACACCCAAAATCCTTATGCAATAATAACTAGAATTAGTATGAGGAGAGCTTCACTTCAGGCATCTTTCAAAGTACACATATGGATGGATAGATGAGTGAAAAATGATATCTTTATGAATACTGAATCATTACAAATAATATTTTAAGTTATTAAATTTAATTTCAGTAGAGTATAACAAAAGAATGAAGCTGAAGACAGTGATAAATTTGGAATATATCGATATCAAAAAAGACATTATTTCTTTAAATTTCTTTTCCTTTTAGTTTAAGACATTTTAAGAAGGTCATTATCTTTTTTCAAACTACACATTCAATGGTTTAAAAATACATTATTCAGGATGACTTTTGCAGTGATATATGACAATATTAATAGTTTCGAATGTACCAATATCATCTCTTACTTCCAAATTTTTAAATGTGAATATGCTTAAATTCACCTTCTCTAGACTTTTGTCATTTCTGAGAAAATATTACTTTTAGTTGCTAAGTTTTAATTTTATACTTAAATAGATGTAAACCTTACCATCATTTTTCCCCTGTGGTCTTTGCTTTCTGCATTCTTTACTAAAGTTTAATTAAAAATTAAAACACGTAAGATGACTAAAAAGAAAATACATTTAAAAGACAAAATAGTAACACAAGGGAATGTATAAAATTCTTCTTTAAATGGTTTCAAATTCTATAAATGCCCTTTAGCTAATTTCATAATAATCTAATTAAAGGGAATTCTACACTGATGAGGTATTTCTAACTTTAATTTCCAATGTTTATTTAAAAATTAGTTAGGGAAGTGAGTCATTTTTAAGAATGATCTGAATACTTATACTGTACTGATGCTGGAACTTTGTCACTAATCTTCAACTCCTCTGAATTTACAGAACTCATGCAAAAAAGTTACTGTATCAAAATAAACTGTACTGAAATTACAAATTCACATTTTAATAGATATACTAACTTGCAAGGTGGGAACATAAAGAAAGTAAGACTGGAGACATGAACATTAGAATTGCACACACACACACATACACAGGTACAGAGTCTCCTGCATTTGTCACAGTTGATTCAAGCAGCTTGTCATCTGAACAGACTGCTTTCTTAAACTCACCCATCAGTAATCTAATGCAAGAAGAGGTAACAGAACCTGCCCCAGTGAGACTCTATGCCCCTGCACTGATTTAACTTATTTTCAAGGACTGATTATGATAGTTTAATGCTTGCACTTTGGACCCTCGGGTATCAAGTGAGGAAGGAAGAAATTAGCTGTGACTTGGCGGGATTCTCATTTAAATTTCACATGCTGGGATTTGAAAATTATGGATTCTGATTCAAAGGGTGTATAGCGTGTGACAAGCTATACAACACTCTCAGCTGCTTGCCCAGCAACATGATAGTCACATTAAAGCTCAGGCTGAAATAACACATCTGACAAAATGGATCACCTGTGACAAAACAGCTCATTGGGAAATGTCACATAGGGCTTATGAATCACCTATCATCAGACATGCTTAGTACCCAGGAGGCTGGTGGTATCACCAGAAGAACATTCCTAACCAAGAATAATTAGATTTCTCTGGAAGCAGCTCTCAGAATAAGCTTTCAGACTGTCAAAATTAAAAGCAAAAGCTTACTATCCCATACTATAGCATTACAAAATCGGCTCTTTCAAAGTCCATAATCATGTAAATATCATACAGAGGTAAAAGGTTTGGGAATTGAGAAACATGGATTTTATCTCTCCTTGGAATGATAAGACAATACATACTTGAAACCCCATATTCTGATCACTCTGGAATATGATATGGGGTCAAGGAAGCACGATGGCTCAGGGCTTTTCCTCACTGTAGGTT
Organism: Cervus canadensis; assembly: GCF_019320065.1. Lineage (NCBI taxonomy): Eukaryota > Metazoa > Chordata > Mammalia > Artiodactyla > Cervidae > Cervus > Cervus canadensis. The sequence continues at coordinate 18,810,788 of NC_057412.1, forward strand.
CCCAAAGGAGAGAGAGAGAGCACTGGTCTCTGACAGGACCAAAGGCAGAAGCCACAAATCCAGCCTCACTTAATCCATCTTTAAGATATCGTCAAGGGAGATTGCTACCATATGCCAACGGAGATTGGCAATCATATAATTTAGGAATGTGTGCTTAGCCAACAGAGAAGCAAGTATGAAAGAGTTAGGCACTCAGTTGTGTCCAACTGTTTGCGATCCCATCGACTGTAGCCCATAGACTCCTCTGTCCACGGAATTCTCCAGAATAATGGAGTGGGTGGCTCTTCTCTTCTCCAGGGGATCTTCCTGACCCAGAGGTCAAACCTGAGTCTCCTGCACTGCAGGCAGATTCTTTACCATCCGAGCCACCAGGGAAGCTCTTTCACAAAACTCCAAGGGCACACGAGATATTAAGAACTAGGTCTTTGGTACTATAAAGAACTTCATGCAATTATGATTCACACACACACACACACACACACAATCTCGATTTAATGCCCAATATTTAGTACAATTGTGGCACACTGGTAAAGTATGCACCTGTCAGTGCGGGAGCTTCAGGAGACAGGTCCAATCCCCGGGTTGAGAAGATCCCCTGGAGGAGGGCATGGCAACCCACTCCAGTATTCTTGCCTGGAGAATCCCATGGACAGAGGAGCCTCCCGGGCCACAGTCCATGAATTTGCAAGAGTCAGAAACGACTGAGCACGCACACATTTACTACAATTAATCAGTCCACTATTTGAAAATTAGTCAAACTATTAAGCATATTTGAAATGAGAGAGAGAACTGCCATTCCATATATGTTTTAATGCAGTTTGATTAAAAGGAAAAAAAAAGGTACGCATTAATATTACTCAACTATATATGTTAGCTTTATTGTAAAGCAATCTGTAGTAAAAAGGGACCTAGAAAATCTGTTAGTGATTATCTTTAAAATGGTCCCCTATTCACTATAAATTTGACCAGCAGAAATATTTAGAATGGAGCAGCTAAAATTGTCATGAATTATTTCTAAATATTTAATTTTTAAAAAGGAACAAAGATGGTCAAGGTTAATTTAAATATTAACTTCATGTGAATTCAAGGCTGCAAAAAGCTACAGCAGAATTTTGATGGAAGGCGTGTCTCCTAGTAAGAAATCCATTAAGGCTTGTAAGAGATCTGTCTGGTTTTTTAAGTGGCACCCTAAAAGCAAATCTAAAACTTTTCATTCTAATCCAAATATAAGTACTTTCAAAAGATGAATTGTTGGTTAAGAAGTTACTTATTCATATTTGAAAATACTTTTATGACAAAAGCTATTAAATTCAATTATCATAAATTCAATATACTGATCACTTACACTGGAGAATGTGATAATGTTAACAGTCAGCCTCCCATGTACTTTTACTTATCTTTCCTGCCTTAAAAAAAAATGTATTTAGGTTCAAGAACACCTCTGTTAGTTTCAGAGATGGGTAATCATTCAAGAAGGGACTAACAAATGACCCCATGGTTTCTAAGAAGGTTCTTGCATGACAATTCAGTGAATTCTTCAGTTATTTTTTTTTCAGATCTGCAAATGTGTAGGTAGAACATATGGAAACTTGGTAACTGCATCAATATGAAAGTCAATATGATTACTTCCTGTCAATTTGGTATAGTTTACTGACCAAGACACATTCAAAAACGTTTTCACTTACCTTGCTCAACATTTCCATTTTGATACACTACCCCTCTCCTTCCCTTAAAAATATCTCAAAAGCAAAAGGTCATCTCAAGTAAATCAAGATTTATCCTTTTATGGTCTTATTATTTCACAGTACGGATTTCTAACTCACAGGCAAATACAATCAAATCAACCAGACATGGCCATCTGGAGTTTAAAACCACGAATAACAGAATAACTGTTAAATGTATTAGTCTAGTTCTGTGAGTGGCATTTTTCCCTTGTGTCATCATGTTAAGTACTCAGGGATATATCCAACCCATAATTTGAGACATCTATGCCTACAGGCAAGAAGGAGATAGAAGCAATTGACGTTTAAAATACAGAAAATTGATTAGAAATAGAATTGAATTAACACCTAGAAATTAGATAGCTTATTTAATTATTTCATTTAGTTTTCATTTTCCTTCAATTACTTTGCAATCTTTTGTAATAAATGAAGCCAAATCATAGAAAGAAAAAGTTTGGGCTTTTCCTTTTTATAAAATTAGCTTATTATATGAATTAGAAATGTGAAAACATCTAGCTATTAATTTTTTTAGGCAATATGGTTGCAGTCTGAAGAAGACCTAGATAAATAGAAGTGTTTTTCTAATAACTTTGAATTTCTTCAATTTGCAATGTAAAGACAATACCAAATAATCTAAAAAGAATGTTTTTGAGGCAAAGCATTCTTAAAAAGTCAATATCAACTGAGACATAAAATGCTATTACTAATGCTACTATAGAGTTCAGGCTTTTCACATATTTAAATATATGTCTTTGTACTGAAGGTATTAAAAATAATGTTTTAAGTATGTGTAACTGGAGGTATACACACATAGAGGTAACATTAGGGAAACTAAACAGAAATAGTAAAGAATATGGTAGAATTATCACACACACATGCACACAAGTAAACAGTAGCAGATTATATCAACATTACTGCCACTGGATGTTCTATGTTTGTTAGTAGGTAATGCACTGTCTGACATGAGAGAGAAATTTTTGGTATCTAATCATAAAATATAGATGATCAAAACTTTTGCATACTCAGAATCTACATTATGAATTAAAATTATAAAGAGGCAAAAGTAGGGAGTTGCTCTTAAATCTACTGTATACATGTTTTGTCTACATACCCAACCATAAGTTAGAGCAGAAGTTGGCCCAGAAGACTCACGATTTAATCAAGTAAGCACACGTCTCCTCCATGGTCTCAGCAGAAATGTTAGCCCCCAGATGACTTCCTTCTTCAGTCAACCATAAGGGCCTGGCATTCCATTATTCATTTAGTCCGTTAGGTCAGAAATTAAAGCTTTCTATTCAGTAATTCCTTATTAAATACAAAAACCCTAGAAGATAACATTCCAACCTACCATCAGTGATAATACAGGTATACTGACTGAACTGGATTTATGTTTCATTTAATTCTGGCCTATTTTATATTCCTATTTCTACATGCATTTCTATTTCCCTCACTCCTATACAGAGAAGGAGAGACTATTTTGTATTCTGCAATTCCTATAAGATGACCTAATAAAAATCATATACCAGCATACTTCAACAAAATAATTATGGGGGAAGTCAAAGAGGGCTTCAATTGAGTAGCACATTTCTAAGCAATATCCAGTAACAAAGCTTAACTATCTTGTCTCGGCCTATATATATTCTCCCTAAATAACTATAAAATGCTAGTATGAATCATCATAACAAATGTTATTTCTAAAACTTAAGAACCTCTCTTCACAATTTTTCCCAGAGTTCTTTTGATAATGCTTAAATTTAACTATGAAGGAACAAAAAGTGGCCAAATCTTTTGATAAATGGTTACAAATTAAGTCAACAGAAGTTTCTTTTGCTCTAACTCGGAGATTTTTTTAAAAGTTTGATTTCTTTTTAAATATATATCTTAGAATAATGACAATAATTAAGAGGATAGGATCACAAAATCATTCACATGGAATCATTTTTAAGGACTCAAAACAGCAGATGTTGGAGCCAGTTCCTTTTCTAGAAGCCTCTGCCTTTAAGGAAATCTAAGGAAGTCCAAAATTAGGATAGGACATAATGAATGAATTCTATACTCTGGCAAAACAAAGCAAAACAATTCTTATTTGTGCTATGGATATAAAAACTATTACATTTGCAGTGGAAGGTAATACACTAGCTTTCTCTTAAACTAGTTCTGAAATATTTCTTTCAATGAAATGAACAAATTTGACATTTTAAGAGCAATAATTTATGACAAGTTGTCTAATGCATTAATAGCTATGTTGATGCAACTCATGTCTGTGATAACTTAAGTTTGAATCATAAAACTTTCCTTTTTAAGCCATTAACTGCCATTCAGAACATGCCAGGGATGTGTAAGCTTTTGTACACTTAACTGAGATGTTCTGTGGCAGTAAAGCATATTGGTAACTTGGAACCAAGTACAGTATGGTAAGAAATGACTTTTTAAAAAATTGTTGAATAAAGATAACATGACAAACATCTTATTCATTGGAACTATTTATTCTGGCAAATGTCCATACAAAATAAGCTACATGGTAACACTAAAAATAGGAACAGAAGCATAAAATTTTTTTAAAATAATTTATACATCATTTATAAAAATAAATGATATAATTGAAAAAGTAATTCCACACCAGCAGTAGACAAACTACACACAGGATAAAAGATCAAAGCTTTTTTCTTTTTTCCTTTGTGATTGGATTTTGCTTTTTAAAAATTTATTAAAAATTTATTTTAAAAGTTTATTTAATAATTTTGTGTTTACACAAAAACATGGGGAAAACTTTTAAATTTTTGATACTCTTCAAAATTATTAATGATCAGTTATTTCTCAAATTTAATAAATATTAGTAAAATAGTTATATTAAATTTTGTGATATACAGACAAGCATGCAAACACATATACACTCGATGAACCAGTACTTCAAAATGAACTTTGATGAATTTATATACCAGAAACAAATAGGAATATTAATAATATGTGATATGTCCGACAGCCTTACTGACAACCTTTTGGTATGGTGATGAGAACGATGTCATTTTATAGGAAAAGCCTGTGATAAATACTGAAATCCCTGCAGAGGTGGCTAGTCTCTCTATTAGATCTCTAAACCTGACAAGGAACCAGGATATCAGTGGAATTTGTACCTGAAGCATCTTGCAAGGCCTGTGCTTCCAGATGCTAAAGTCCGGACAACTTGTCTTCAAGGAAACAGAGATGATGTTAAAGAATAATACTATCTATGGTAATTCATATTTGGAAATACAGTGGAATGAACCATTCTATGATCTGAGTATTTGTTTGTTTTTGTCATTGTTGAGCTGCTAAGCTGTGTCTGACTGTTTTTTGACCCCAAGAAGTGTAGCCCACCAGGCTCCTCTGTCATGGGATTTCCCAGGCAAGAATACTGGAGTAAGTTGCCATTTCCTTCTCCAAGGGATCTTCACCACCCAGGGATGGAATCTACATCTCCTGTAATGGCAAGCAGATTCTTTCCCACTAAGCTACCCGAGAAGTCCCCTCTGATTATTTGTGTCCTCCTAAAATTCACTGCTGAATTCTAATCCCCAAGGATGATGGTATTAGAAGGTGGGACTTCGGGTTGTGCTTAGGTCAGGAGAGTGGAGTTCTCATGAATAGAATCAGTGCCCTTATAAGAATCCTCAAGAGAGATTTTTAGTTATTTACATCCTATTAAGATCTGCCAGGAATTAAGAAGAGGGCTCTCACTAGAAGCTGACCATGCTGGTGACCTGATCTTGAATTTTCAGCCTCCAAGACTGTGAGCAATAAATTTCTGTTGCTCATGATCCACAAAAAAAGTCTATTACTCTCTAGATTATCAGAGAACATAGAAAGGAAAATTATTTTCCTTTATTAACCCTTGAAAATATATATTCTTCACTATAAAACAATCCAGACATTTAAAAGTTGGTACCCAACATCTCATTTTTAGCCTTAGTGGTTAAAAAGCTTTACAATGCGAGATAAAATACTGTTCAAATTAATGGTATTCTTCAAAATTACACAATATACCGTGCTTCTCAAGGGGTGGTATAATTCAAATGACAACCTACTAATTTAAATTATTTTATTATTTTATCCTTGGAAATCACTAAGCATCTGTGAGATTTGTGACTGCAACTTCTGTCTCAAGGAAGATGATAATTATCAATTTCAAATGATCTATAAGAATGGAAACAAACTTAGAAGTGCAGATCTTCCAAAACATTGTTTAGACTTCATTTTAGTACTAATGTTACGTTAAAGAAAGTGTGTTTAAACCAAGAAATAATGTAGCAATTCTAAGTGTTAACTATATTTGAAAAATTTGAATTTAACTCCAAATACTGACATTGTTAATATTATCTTAAATTATCCTAAATGAAGCAATGGGCAGTTTTCGTGGAGACTCAAAAGTAGTCTAAAGCAATGTACTTAAGTTTTATCACAAAAGACTATATCATAAATTGATATTAAAGATTACAACATGTTAAAATAATGCGAATCCCAGTGGCAGCGAACAGGGACTGAATTAACATGTTTTGTAATTGAACTGGTATATCAATTCACATTAGACCTAAAAATGCACCAGCGATTCTAATAGATTTCAATGCTGAATGAATCTAGTATATACAGGCCTTTCAAATTTCACAGAGACAATACTTCATACTTTTAATCATAATTTAAATCAACTCAAAAAGAGAAAATCTGTCTGGATGGCACCCAAATGATGACCATTAATACCTTCTATAAAATATAATTTATACACCCTATTATCTATCTAAATTCTATATTTTAAAAAGTCAAAATAAACACAAATTCATGATGTTTATAAAATATTTCATTATTTTTAATTGGAATATAATGATAGTTCAGTTCATTTCAGTTCAGTCGCTCAGTCGTGTCTGACTCTTTGCGACCCCATGAACAGCAGCACGCCAGGCCTCCCTGTCCTTCACCAACTCCTGGAGGCCACCCAAACCCATGTCCATCGAGTCAGTGATGCCATCCAACCATCTCATCCTCTGTCATTCCGTCTCCTCCTGCCCTCAATCTTTCCAGGCATCAGGGTCTTTTCAAATGAGTCAGCTCTTCGCATGAAGTGGCCAAAGTATTGGAGTTTCAGCTTCAACATCAGTCCTTCCAATGAACACCCAGGACTGATTTCTTTTAGGATGGACTGGTTGGATCTCCTTGCAGTCCAAGGGACTCTCGAGAGTCTTCTCCAAACACCACAGTTCAAAAACATCAATTCCTCCACGCTCAGCTTTCTTTATAGTCCAACTCTCACATCCATACATGACCACTGGAAAAACCATAGCTTTCACTAGATGGACCTTTGTTGACAAAGTAATGTTTCTGCTTTTTAATATGCTGTCTAGGTTGGTCATAACTTTCCTTCCAAGGAGCAAGTGTCTTTTAATTTCATGGCTGCAGTCACCATTTGCAGTGATTTTGGAGCCCCCCAAAATAAAGTCTGCCACTGTTTCCACTGTTTCCCCATCTATTGGCCGTGAAGTGATGGGATCAGATGCCATGATCTTAGTTTTCTGAATGTTGAACTTTAAGCCAACCTTTTCACTCTCTCTTTCACTTTCATCAAGAGGCTCTTTAGTTCTTCTTCACTTTCTGCCATAAGGGTGGTGTCATCTGCATATCTGAGGTTATTGATATTTCTCCCAGCAATCTTGATTCCAGCTTGTGCTTCATCCAGCACAGAATTTCTCATGATGTGCTGTGCATATAAGTTAAATAAGCAGGGTGACAATATACAGCCTTGACATACTCCTGTTCCTATTTGGAACCAGTCTTTTGTTCCATGTCCAGTTCTAACTATTGCTTCCTGACCTGCATGCAGGTTTCTCAAGAGACAGGTCAGGTGGTCTGGTATTTCCATCTGTTTCAGAATTTTCCACAGTTTATTGTGATCCACACAGTCAAAGGCTTTTGCATAGTCAATATAGCAGAAATAGATGTTTTTCTGGAATTCTTGCTTTTTTGACGTTGGCAATTTGATAACTGGTTCCTCTGCCTTTTCTAAATCCAGTTTGAATTGAACATCTGGAAGTTCTCGGTTCACGTATTGCTGAAGCCTGGCTTGGAGAATTTTAAGCATTATTTTACCAGTGTGTGAGATGATTGCAATTGTGTAGTAGTTTGAGCATTCTTTGGCATTGCCTTCCTTTGGGATTGGAATGAAAACTGACCTTTTCCAGTCCCATGGCCACTGCTGAATTTTCCAAATTTGCTGGCATATTGCATGCAGCCCTTTCACAGCATCATCTTTCAGGATTTGAAATAGCTCAACTGGAATTCCATCACTCCACTAGCTTTGTTCTTAGTGATGTTTCCTAAGGCCTACTTAACTTCACATTCCAGGATGTCTGGCACCAGGTGAGTGATCACACCATCGTGATTATCTGGGTCATGAAGATCTTTTTTGTACAGTTCTTCTGTATATTCTTGCCACCTTTTCTTAATATCGTCTGCTTCTGTTAGGTCCATACAATTTCTGTCCTTTATTGAGCCCATCTTTGCATGAAATGTTGCCTTGGTATCTCTAATTTTCTTGAAGATCTCTAGATCTCTAGATCTCAAGATCTAGATCTCTATTCTTTCTCATTCTATTGTTTTCCTCTATTTCTTTGCATTGACCACCTAAGAAGGCTTTCTTATCTAGCGTTGGTATTCTTTGGAACTCTACATTCAAATGGGTATATCTTTCCTTTTCTCTTTTGCTTTTCTTGTCCCTTCTTTTCACCGCTGTTTGTGAGGCCTCCTCAGATAGCCATTTTGCCTTTTTGCATTTCTTTTTCTTGGGGATGGTCTTGATTCCTGTCTCCTGTACAATGTCATGAACCTCTGTCCATAGTTCATCAGGCACTCTGTCTATCAGATCTAGTCCCTTAAATCTATTTCTCACTTCCACTGTGTAGTGATAATGATAGAATTATTCACAAATATGCAGATGCCTGTAATGGGTTTTACTTCTGGTTTTAAATTTTTCTTTTTTGTTTTATATATTTTCTTTTCCCCATTTCTTTTATATTGTTGCATCATGGTTTCATGTCATTTTTAGTAGTTTTCAATATGAAATATATTATGAAGCTTTCTTTTCTCTTTCCATATACATATATACCTACCCATAACACCACATTCACATATATATAAGAGCTACATATATAAGGAACATATTCATAAATTATATATACATATAGGACATATACATAACTATCATGTATGCTGAGAGGACTTTTAAGAGTCTCTTGGACAGCAAGGAGATCAAACCAGTCTATCCTAAAGGAAATCAACCCTGAATATTCATTGGAAGGACTGATGAGGAAGCTCCAATAGTTTGGCTACCTGATGTGAAAAGCCGACTTATTAGAAAAGACCCTGATGCTGCGAAAGATTGAAGGCAAAAGAAGAAGGGAATGGCAGAAGATGAGATGGTTAGATAGCATCACCAACTCAATGCACATGAATTTGAGCAAATTCCAGGAGACAGTGAAGAATAGGGAAGCCTAGTGTGCTGTATCCATAGGGTCACGTGTTCAGTTGCATAGTTGGACACGACTTAATGACTGAACAGCAACAAAAAATATGAAAAATTAATAAAACTGTTTGTATACTATGATTCCAATATGTAAAATTAGGACATAGTAAAAAAAATCATTTAAAAAGTGTCAGAGCAATAGTGGTGGTAACTGTATGATTTCAAAGCTATACGTGACAAACTCTTCGGGGTAAACTCCGGATTTATTTTTTTTTCTTATGGTACGCATGGAATTAGATAAATAAGTTAGATTTGCTTGAAGCTATTGCAATGCTCCTGTGTGTGTAGTGGAGTTTGGCAGACTTCCATAAGGGTGATATGGAAAGTGCACAAATAATCACTCTTACATTAGAATTGCCATTGTATATCAGAAAGCTTAGGGAATCTTTGCCTCACCCCATATACCACTCTTCAGAAGTTAATAAGATTCCTCCCGAAAGAAACACAGATTTTGTTTCCTATACTTAACTGAAAAGAACCATAGAAACTAACAACAATATTAATACTCACCACGACAAATAATGAAATCTTTAGCACCCCTTAAAGGATTTACATGAGTTTGACAAAACTGCTGTTCCTCACTTGGTTTCCAATACTTTTAGTGGTTGCTCCTTGTTCATCAGACTGCTACTCCTGAGACTGGATAGAGCCTCAAGAGTTAATGCAATCACCAACAGTTCCTTATTATTATAGGGAATGGCTTAGCATTAGTTAATGACAATGAACTGAAGAAAAATAGCTAGAGCTGCTCTACTACAATGATAACAGGGGTTTTAAATTAAACTTCAAAAAGCTTTTCTCAAATCACTGATTGAAATACATAATAAAAGCTACTCGGTTATGCCATGAAATAGCTCTTGTCTAGGCTGGTTATATTATTGAAGCTCCACAGGAGGAAATCTGGGAACTCTGCAATCTACACAAAATATATGTATTTGAAAAATTATTCTTAAAATGTGCTCAAAGGAAAATGTTTGCCTTTTTCAGTCCAAGTGATAATTATAGAATACCTAAAGCTATTATATAAAATATTGCTTCACATTTCAGGAGACATAATGTTGTAAAAACACACACATACCTATTTGTCTTTATTATGTCTGAAATAAAATGTTATAAAATTATGGAAAAGACATTCAACTCTTTTGTTTGAAACTCTGAGCTCCATAAAAGTAATAAACCACATGCTATCTGACAAATTGATAGCAAAGACAAAAGAAAAATCAATTAAGTGAAAAGAAATTACTCAGGCAAAGGAAAAATAATATCATCTGTTCCATTTTCTAATGTAAATATGTAGCTAGGAAATGGATTCTTTGTTCAACACAGACAAGAGGTCTTTCAAAATGTTCTTAATGATTTGTTGTATTTTGCAGCATTTTGGTGCTTATTTTCAATTAAGACTATGTGCGTATATCCCAAATATATGTTCCTTTGAATTCTTTTTTAAAAATATTCACCTTTCCTATAGAATAAAGTTAGGATACATGATAAACACAGATATTATATATACCAAGTATTATCAGTATTTATCTATCTATTTAAGACTTTTATATTTATTGAGTAATGTTGATTTCTGCATCATGCAAAATTACATTTACCTTTTATAATGGAAAATCTCTCTTGAGAGATTCATCAATTACTCCCCTCAGAATAAGTGTATGCTTTCAACTTAGTACGGGTTTTTTCTTTCCATGATTAGCCACACACACACACACACACAAAGTTTAACTTATGAAGTAGCTAAGCTATGGCATAAGGTGATAATCAAGATTAATTTTGAATTGACTAATTTGAATTCCAACAGGCTGCCAGAAAGACGTTCCCGTCTACCTCTGCCCAAGGCATCTGAGCTTGCCAGAAGGAGCTCTGCCAGTGAACACTGAAACCCCCTTTCCACTGCACCTTCCTGACCCTCCCTCCAGACCCTACAGGAAAAACTTAAATTTTAGAGATGTCAGTGGTGACTGGAGATGTGAGGAGAACAGACAGTTGAAGACTGCCAAGTTTTAGCATTTTAATTCGTATTTGCTATTTGACAATGGACAAAATACAGCAAGTCCACTATACACAAAGGAGGCCCAATCCAAAAGCAGGTTCGTTAAGTCCAATTAGTTCATAAGTCTGACAAAGCTGGCCTAGGTAGGGACCCAACTAACACAGTTGGCTACATGGTACTGTACTGTAATAGGTTTATAATACTTTTCACATAAATAACACATAGTATCATACTGTAGGTTTATAATACTTTTCACACAAATAACTCATAAGAGCCAAACACAAAAAGCAAACATTAAAAACATGTTTTTAAAGAAAATATTTTTAATCTTATAGTACAGTACCTTGGAAAGTACAATAGTATAGCACAGCAGCTGACATACAGGATCATGTTCGCACATTTTAAAGTTCGCAACTTGAAGGTTTGTACGTAGGGGACTTACTGTATCAGAGTCTCTCAGAGGTGGAGCAGTGGCCATTTCAGGACTTTCTCAAAATCAGTTATATATTTAAACTGATGAAAACAGCATAGAGTTCACTTACACAAAGGTTACCTTCTTGCTGACTGCTCCCACACTGAAAGCAAAAGTGTTAGTTGCTTAGTCGTGTCCGACTCTTTGTGACCCCATGGACTGCAGCCCACCAGGCCCCTCTGTTCATGGAATCCCCCAGGCTGGAATACTGGAATGGGCAGCCATTTCCTTCTTGGGGGGATCGTCCTGACCCAAAGAAAAACCCAGGTCTCCAACATTGCAGGCAGATTCTTTACCATCTGAGCCACCCTACAACACTGAGATGCCAATAAGTTTTTGCAGTTTGAGTGGATTTGTCACCATCTTTCATCCACCACTATACTCCGCAAACTTAACTGGGGCTTCTCCCTTCTCCTCTTAGACTCCTTTATTGCAGGTAGACATGAGCACCAGTTTTATTGTCATACACAAGTGAGACAGGCACTATGAAGACCCATTACTACATCTTTAAATGTGTGTGCAAATAGTTAATGCTGCACATAACAACCAAATCATGAATTACACCTTCATATCTATACCAAGTATTCTAAAGCTTTTGGATACATTTTTCCTTTAGACATATACCAGTTGTAGCAGATAATTTCCATTTGCTAACACCATATATAAATTCTCACTTTTTTCCTTGTCAGAACCCTGATTTGGTTTGGGACATCAAGGCTCAAGTAAAATTACTCAATTTCTCAGGTTCTTATAAAGCCAGAACAGACAAAGCAACACAGTTCCGGCCAGTAAGGTGTATGTAGAAGCAGACATCCTTTCCCAAATTTAATGGCATCTTCTTGTTTTTAGCCTATTTTTTTCTTTGCTTCCTGCCTAGACAGTCAATATAGGGCTATAGAGCCAATGAAAATGCAAAAAAAGGAAAGAAAGAAAGAAAGAAAGTGCAAGCATAAGAGGCCCCAGTATGGACCAGAGGGGAAGAGTCTGAAATCTAAAGGCATCCTTGAGACTTTTAATTACACTTAATTATGGTTTAACCTCCTACAGGAACTCAACCCTGAATATTCACTGGAAGGACTAACACTGAAGCTGAAACTCTAATACATTGGCCACCTGATGCGAAGACCTGACTCATTGGAAAAGACCCTGATGCTGGGAAAGATTGAAGGCAGGAGGAGAAGAGGGCTGCAGAGGATAAGATGGTTGGGTAGCATCACCAATTCAGTGGACATGAGTTTGAGTAAACCCGAGAGTGAAGGACAGGGAAGCCTGATGTGCTGCAGTCCATGGAGTTTCAAAGAGTCAGACATGACTTTAGAGATTGAACAACAGAAACATAGCCTAACCTCAGGCTTCTTGTAGTGTGATATAGTATTTACGCTTCTGTTCGAGCTGGTTAGAGGAAAACAATAGAATGGGAAAGACTAGAGATCACTTCAAGAAAATTAGAGATACCAAGGGAATATTTCATGCCAAGATGGGCTCAATAAAAGACAGAAATGGTATGGACCTAACAGAAGCAGAAGATATTAAGAAGTGGTGGCAAGAATACATAGAGGAATTACACAAAAAAGATCTTCAAGATTCAGATAATCATGATGGCGTGATCACTCACCTAGAGTCAGACATCTTGGAATGTGAACTCAAGTGGGCCTTAGGAAGCATCGCTATGGACAAAGCTAATGGAGGTGATGGAATTCCAGTTGATCTATTTCAAATCCTAAAAGATGATGCTGTGAAAGGGCTGCTCTCAATATGCCAGCAAATATGGGAAACTCAGCAGTGGCCACGGGACTGGAAAAGGTCAGTTTTCATTCCAATCCAAAGAAAGGCAATACCAAAGAATGCTCAAACTACTACACAATTGCACTCATCTCACACGCTAGTAAAATAATGTTCAAAATTCTTGAAGCCAGGCTTTAGCAATATGTGAGCCATGAACCTCCAGATGTTCAAGCTGGTTTTAGAAAAGGCAGAGGAACTAGAGGTCAAATTGCTAAAATCTGTCGGATCATCGAAAAAGCAAGAGAGTTCTAGAAAAACATCTACTTCTGCCTAATTGAATATGCCAAAGCCTTTGACCATGTGGATCACAACTGTGGAAAATTCTACAAGAAATGAGAATACCAGACCACCTGACCTGCCTCTTGAGAAACCTGTATGCAGGTCAGGAAGCAATAGTTAGAACTGGACATGGAACAAAAGACTGGTTCCAAATAGGAAAAGGAGGACGTCAAGGCTGTATATTATCACCCTGCTTATTTAACTTATATGCAGAGTACATCATGAGAAACGGTGGGCTGGATGAAGCACAAGCTGGAATCAAGATTGCTGGGAGAAATATCAATAACCTCAGATATGCAGATGACACCACCCTTACGGCAGAAAGTGAAGAACTAAAGAGCCTCTTGATGAAAGTGAAAGAGGAGAGTGAAAAAGTTGGCTTAAAGCTCAACATTCAGAAAACTAAGATCATGGCATCCAGTCCCATCACTTCATGGCAAATAGACGGGCAAACAGTGGAAACAGTGGCAGACTTTATTTTGGGGGGCTCCAAAATCACTGCAGATTTTGCAGATGGTGACTGCCATGAATTAAAAGATGCTTGCTCCTTGGAAGAAAAGTTATGACCAACCTAGACAGCATATTAGAAAGCAGAGACATTACTCTGCCAACAAAGGGTCGTTTAGTCAAGGCTATGGTTTTCCCAGTAGTCTTGTATGGAGGTGCGAGTTGGACTCTATAGAAAGCTGAGCGCCGAAGAATTGATGTTTTTGAACTGTGGTGTTGGAGAAGACTCTCGAGAGTCCCTTCGACTGCAAGGAGATCCAACCAGTCCATCCTAAAGGAAATCAGTCCTGAATATTCATTGGAAGGACTGATACTGAAGCTGAAACTCCAATACTTTGCCACCTGATGGGAAGAACTGACTGATTTAAAAAGACCCTAATGCTGGGAAAGATTTAAGGCATTAGAAGGGGGCGACAGAGGATGAGATGATTGGATGGCATCACTGACTCAACGGACATGACTTTGAGTAAACTCTGGGAGTTGGTGATGGACAGGGAGGCCTGGCGTGCTGAAGTTCATTGGGTCATAAACAGTGGGACATGACTGAGCAAGTGAACTGAACTCAAGCTGCTTAAGTAGTGTTCTCTGTTACTTGTATAAGAATTTCTATTTTGGCCCATTTTTTGATTGGGTCATTTATTTTTCTGGAATTGAGCTGCGGGATGGGGAATACATGTAAATCCATGGCTGATTCATGTCAATGTATGACAAAACCCACTACAATATTGTAAAGTAATTAGCCTCCAACTAATAAAAATAAATGAAAAAAAAATTTTCTTTTTTAAAAAACTTTTTATTTTGTATTGGGTTTAGTCAGTTAACAATGTTGTGATACTTTCAAGTGAATAGTGAACTGACTCAGCCATACATATACATGTATCCCCTTCTAACTAAGACTGTTTTAAAACACGATCCAGTGTAGTTTTAGTGATTGATAAAATATCGTATATGCCCAACACATTGCTAAAGGGGACTTCATGTATAGGACAGAAGCTGATCAACAATATCTGAGGCATCTCTAAGCTCTAAAATATTATGCTTCTACAGTAGTTCGCTTCTAGCTATTGCAATCTTAATTTTTTGAACCACAAAGTGAGACAATTTGTCTGAAAAAAATTTTGTGTGTTTTTATGAATAGAGGTCTGGGAGATATAGTCCAGATTCTAGAAATAACTAAAATTTCTGCAATGCTTCTGTTGTTTATGCTACTAGCAGAAAAGTATGATTAAAATCTGAATCACCTCAGAAAACTGCAATAACACATTTTAATTCTAAAATATTAATGAGCATGCATGCTAAGTTACGTGTGTCATGTTTGACTCTGTGTGACTCCATAGACTGTAGCCTGCCAGGCTCCTCTATCCGTGATATTCTCCAGGCAAGAACACTGAAGTGGGTTGCTATGCCCTCATCCAGGGGATATTCCCAACCCAGGGATCTAACCCACATCTCTTATGTCTCCTGCATTGGTAGGTGGGTTCTTTACCACTAGCGCCACCTGGGAAATCAAAAATGTTTACAGAGAATAACAAAAAATGCTGACAGGAAGATTAGTGCTCAGGTTCAAAAACATGGTAGTCATTAAACCTCTGTTTCTGAAAGATGCTACTCCATAAAAAAGTATGTGATTTTGCAAAATTCAGATTCCTGTAAATGATTTATTTATTTATTTTTTTGCTGGATAAAGGACTTGAGTTGGTAATAATAAAAATGACCTGCCTAAAAATGTATGCTCCAAACAAAAAGTTTTAAAAACATGGTCTAATCAAAATCATTTGTAGTTGTTACTAAGAAATGCAAATTTGAAAGACTCAGTGAAGATTTAAAAATCTCAATGGGAGGTGGGTTTAGGATTCTATTTTAGAAATTATTTGTTCTGGATGATTTTTGTGCTCACTGTCACTTGAGAAGTTCTACCATAGTGGACAGAGTAGAATCCTAAATATCTGATTTACAGCTTAGACTTGACTTCCAATAATGACTTAAGATGCTCAGCATAAACCTTGGGACTCACATCAAATACTCAACCTCCATTTCTTCTATATTTAATTTTAATTTCAATGTCCCTAGAAAACAGACCCAATGCGTTATCTTATCTGAGATATTTTCAGCTGTGATATACTGTGACATGATGAGGTAATGTCCTTCATGATATTACTCTTTAAATACATAGACTGTTTTTTTTAATGGACAATTATATCCAATTTAATTTGGCTGAGTTGTATGAAGGCAAGAATACCAAAAAAGTGTGTAAATGAGCTATCAACAAATTGAAAGAGAAATTTTCCATTTATTAAAGTTTAATATCATTTAGTAATGCAGAGCTTATTTGAGATGAGATATCTTAAGTAGTGCAAAGCAAAGAAGTTTCATTCTAATTGTTACTATAAATTCCAAACAGAAACATAGAAAAGACTACGATATTGGTAAAGAAATTGTGTGACAGTTGTGTGTAAAGAACATAGAAAGAGATACTGACCAAAAGTGGTAAACTATTTGAAAATCATGGGGAAAAGTGGTTCATCTTAGTTCTACCAACAGGAGTGAAATTTTCTAAAATTACCAGATTACTAGAAGAATATTATTTTTCACAAGAATTCATGGATTTAGAACTAGTTTTTATCATAACTGTCAGCTTAGGAAAATGACAGAACTCTGTAAGAAACATCTATGTCTATTCAATGTATCAGTTGGAATTCGTGCTAAGTCACCTCAGTCATGTCCATCTCTTTGCAATCCTATGGACTGTAGCCCACGAGGCTCCTCTGTCCATGGGATTCTCCAGACAACAATGCAGGAGTGGGTTGCCATGCCCTCCTCCAGGGAATGTTCCTGACCCAGGAATGGAAATAACACCTCTTATGTCTCCTGCACTGGCAGGCGGATACTTTACCACTATGCCACCTTGGAAGCCCATCAGTTGCAATACTAACATTTTATTCCTTAGAAATCATTAATAGGATAAGATATAGATCTATTTTACTTTTGAATTTGTACAGCATGGCTTTATACTAAATAATGCAATGGAGGGGCACTGTTACACTGATAATATATTGACATTATTGACAATATGATTTTCATGTAAATAGACCAAATAATAGGAAAAAAAACAAAGATAAATAGGGACTCTGTATATTAACTTGACAATATTAATATTTATACTAAAGTTTTATACTAAAAGACAGTATAAGAGGAAACTGGAAGAGGGACAAACTCTAAAAGTAATTGTAAGGATGCCTTCTCTAAGAAAACAAACAGAACTTAAGTATAACGATAGATTAACTACATTAAATTTCATTGTATAAAATTAGTGATATGTAATACTTTTAACTGAACTGAACTGAATACTTTTAAATGTCAATAAGAAAATAATTAAAGATGTTCATAAGTGACAAAAAATAATATTACTACATATAGAATTTCTGGTGTGAATTAGAAAAATATTTTAAGGTTCAGTTCACTTCAGTTCAGTTCAGTCACTCAGTCATGTCTGACTCTTTGCGACCCCATGAAGCGCAGCACGCCAGGCCTCACTGTCCATCATCAACTCCTGGAGTCTACCCAAACCCATGCCCACTGAGTCGGTGATGCCATCCAACCATCTCATCCTCTGTCATCACCTTCTCCCCCTGCCCTCAATCTTTCCCAGCATCAGGGTCTTTTCAAATAAGTCAGCTCTTCACATCAGGTGGCCAAAGTACTGGAGTTTCAGCTTCAACATCAGTCCTTCCAGTGAACACCCAGGACTGATCTCCTTTAGGATGGACTGGTTGGATCTCCTTGCAGTCCAAGGGACTCTCAGGAGTCTTCGTCAACACCACAGTTCGAAAGCATCAATTCTTCTGTGCTCAGCTTTCTTTAAGGTTACCTCATCACAAGTATTTTCTTTGTCATATAATTGCTATCCATTTCTACACCTCCATAGTGTAAATATAAAAACCTTATTCTGTGGTAAATGGCAGTAGTTTCTTCAGAAGTTTTCATAGAGCTTAATACGACAAATCCCTCAGAAAAGTATGCCATATAAAATTCCTTCAGTTCAGTTCAGTCGCTTAGTCATGTCCAACTCTGTGACCCCAGGGACTGCAGCACGCGAGGCCTCCCTGTCCATCACCAACTCCCAGAGTTTACTCAAAATCATGTCCATTGAGTTGGTGATGCCATCTCATCCTCTGTCATCCCCTTCTCCTCCTGCCTTTAATCTATCCCGTATTCAGGGTATTTTCAAATGAGTCAGTTCTTCGCATCAGGTGGCCAAAGTATTGGAGTTTCAGCTTCAGCATCAGTCCTTCCAATGAATATTCAGCACTGATTTCCTTTACGATGACTGGCTGGATCTCTTTGCTGTCCAAGGGACTCTCAAGAGTCTTCTCTGATCCCACAGCTCAAAAGCATCAGTTCTTCAGCATTCAGCTTTCTTTATAATCCAACTCTCACATCCATACATGACACTGGAAAAACCATAGCCTTGACTAGACGGCCCCTTGTTGGCAAAGTAATGTCTCTGCTTTTTAATATGATATTATACAAATGCATTTCTAAATTTGACTATATATCTAGATAATGATGTTAACTAAATTATTCCTCACTTTATTATTAACTAGCTTGAGCATCAATAAGGAAAAGGAAGGTTCATGATGTGTATTCATTTGTTCTTGAATCAGCTTTGAAGTTACATCTTAATATATTACATATACAATTAATTGAGGAGGACATGGCAACCCACTCCAGTATTCTTGCCCGAAGAATCCCCATGGACAGAGGAGCCTGGCAGGCTACAGTCCATGGGATCACAAAGAGTCAGACATGACTGAGCAACTAAGGACATGCCATTAATTATGTCATTACTTTCAGATTTGACACAAGATGGTACATTTTTGGGAAAAGAATGGCACAGAAAAAGAGACACAGAAATACAGAACAGACTTTTGAACTCTGTGGGAGAATGTGAGGGTGGGATATTTCAAAAGAACAGCATGTATACTATCTATGGTGAAACAGATCACCAGCCCAGGTGGGATGCATGAGACAAGTGCTCCGGCCTGGTGCACTGGGAAGACCCAGAGGAATCGGGTGGAGAGGGAGGTGGGAGGGGGGATCGGGATTAGGAATACATGTAAATCCATGGCTGATTCATATCAATGTATGACAAAACCCACTGGAAAAAAAAAATAATAATAAAAAAAAATGACAAATGTTTCTTTCTTATTAATTAAAATTAAATTCCATCTTTTTAAATAAAATACATTTTTAAGTTGACAGTGAAATCACTGTATTCTTAAAAAGAGCAGTGAATCTTAACTTTTGAAGACTGCTATAAGTTGAGTTTTTCTATGATCTTTCCTTCATCTAAAACACTCAGAATAGGATTGAAAATAATATTGTCATTTCATTAGACATGGATTGTCACAGAATTTAAACTTATACTAACATGATAGAATTAATAATATGAGAACTTGCACATTTTATTTACTTAAGTTCAAAATACCAAATATTGAGCTTTGTAAATTGTGATATTAACATAGTGAACATAGTGAATGGTTTATTTTTTATTTTTCTCAAAATAAAAAAAGAGTGAACGTTCAACATATGTGCTCTTAGCAAATCTAGTTAGTACTATAATAACATTTTGAAGTCCTCTATCCTAATTTGAAGAAGTAAAAAACTTGAGGTTTCAGCTTGTCATCTCAAATTATAAAATGGTGTATGATTTTCTTTATCCAAGCTTCTTATTGTAATGGTGAATCTGAGACTTCAAGAGGTTAAATGACATGTCCATGTCCTTACTTAGTGGCAGCCTACATTCTTAGCTGGGCAATGGAACCTTGATAGACTAATTTTAATTTGATGAAATGGCTGGATGGCATCATCAACTCTATGGACATGAAGTTGAGCAAACTCCAGGAGATAGTGAAGGACAGGGACAGGGAAGCCTGGCATGCTATGGTTCATGGGGTCACAAAGAGTTGGGCATGACTTAGTGACCAAACAACAATTCTCATGTTGCTATTCAGCTAACTTCTTTTATGACTAAACATATATTTTAGCCATTCAATGTTTACACAAAATTCAAAACTATCAGTAACAAAAACAAGTTCATAGATAGAAATTTTTACAAGTCATTGCAAAACTTAAGCCTTTTCAAGAGTTTTACTTTGCAAACACGATATTTTAATGACCTTTACTTACTTTTACTTGGAGCAGAAAAGATTTTTTAAATAATTTTAAATGTCCAGCAGGAAAAACAAATTTTAGTAATTCAGCAACACCACATGAATATAAAAAAGACAATTTAGAAGGCTAAAATAGTCTTTCTTTTAAAAGATTTTATTTTAAAATTATTTTAAAATACACTGTTCCTCTTCTAAAACAGAACTCAGCGTTTTTATTAATGCTTACACAAAATCTAAACTTGAGAGTGGGGCTACATTCCCTAAGACCTAAGCTTTCTATAAACAGCAAGATTTTCTTGTAAAATTTCAACCTATCAAAGGGTCAGAAACATCACTGGCAGCAGCAGAATCTTATCACTGAAACTCAAATTACTTGCCAACATTTCTGGGGTTACTGGAGTGAAACCATCTCAACAAAAGCATGTTTTTCATTAGGTTTGTGTTTTTGGATGTTTTATCTATTACATATGGACTTCCTTAAGAGATACAAGAAATTATATGAGGCCTATCTGATAAATGCACACAGAATAACCAATTCCTTATGGTTGAAAATAAGTTCTTTTAAATGAGAAGTTGCACTTTTAAAAAGCTCTAAATGTAGTCACTATAATCATTTCTTTCCTTTTGTAGTAGTACCACGTGTAGATTCAAATATATTTAATTTTAATTCAAAATCAACTGTTTTTGAGATAGGAAAAAATAATCACAGTGTTCTTTAATTAAAATTTCTTTTAATTCAGAAATGAAAAAACATGAGGGACATTAAAATACCAGTACCTCACTAACATTTCAAAGGGTGTTTTATTCTTGTAAGAAAATGTATCTTTTAAAGGAGTGACTTTCTATTTCTTTGCCCCTTGAGAAAACATCAGAGAGCAGAGAATTAAACAAAGGTAGGCATCAAATTAGAATATAAAAGTCATGCCCAATTCACATATAATAATGCATTTTGGACAAAAAAATGATCCCCAATCCATAGGACTACATATCTGCACATGAAGTTTTCATCACAGTCTCTGTGTAAATGCTAAACCATATTTTAAAAATTAGCTCATCACTGAAACAATCTAAGTTTTGCAACGTTGTTCCACCAAGTGTAAAACTTTATTGTGAATCAGCAAAAATGATTATTCGATATGTCTTTTCATAAAGACAAACAAGTACTCATAAAGAGAAAGAGAAACATAAAGAGAAACAAGTACTCAACCTTAAAAAAGTTCAAAAACTATAAAAATATCATGTAAATATAGTTACAATTTTTCAGCAGATGATATCATTGTTAAAAACAACATAGTTGTTACAAAATTCTATTTCAAAATAATGTTTTACTGCTTAATTGTGATTATTGAATTGATAAATAATGCACAGTAGTGAAAATATGAAAATTTTAATGAGCATTTATAGCTTGAAATAATTTATGTCTAAATAAAAATTGTATTTATAAAAATATAAAATTTGTCTCATAGTGGTAGATATTTCCATTCTATTAAGATAATAAAATTCTTCTTAAAACAATAATTATAAAATTGCCATCTCACAACTTTAGTTTCTCTTTGTTTCTTGAAAATGTGTCTTTTAATGAATAAGATTAATTGCTAAATTCTACTTTTGGTATCTACCTAAACAATTATTTCAAATGCTTTCTGTAATTTTAAAAAAGATATATTCAAAAAATAAAATAAAATAAAAAAGATGTACTCAATTAAATCTTGTGAATAATCTACTAATTAGCTCCTGTCTTCCAAATTATGGTTATGTTATTTATTAATACATGATAAAGGAAAAGATTTTTTACAACCAACCAAATATAAACGTTCACTCTATTCATATTCCAAAAAGACATTGTAAAATTTATATTTGATGTGGATACCTTTAATGGGTGATTTTAAAAGCAGACAATGGTTTTGTCTTTAAGAAAAAAATTCTCTATTAAATAAACCAACTAAAATCTGGTTATATTTTCATTTAATACTCATATAATTTATAGACCATTAAGAAGTGTAAAATGGTTTCATTAATACTACAAAGCTAAGAGACCTATAAGTTCCTCTAAAAGACAGGCATTATAATAATTTATTATAGTATAAGATATTTAAAAATATATTTATACATCTATATACATATAAGATATAGTATAAGATATTTATACATATATATACATATTAAAGATATTTATATATGTATATATAAAAGATATTTATATATGTATATATACAAATAAGATGTAGCATAAGATATTTTTAGAAGCTCAAACCCTAAAATAAATATTCTCTAGATATTTATCCTGGATGTTTAAGTTCATTTTTATAATTTTTCTTGGAGACAATTTTATTTGAAAATACTATAGAGGAAAATATTTCAGCCAGTTTTGATAACACCTCACATGATTAAACATGTTCACAATAACGAATGTAAGTAAATGTAGGTTCTCTAAACATCTTTTGCACCCTGATAAATATTTATCCTTGTCTTTTGTGATAAGGTTTATTGTCTGCAGTTTTACCAAGACAGAGGTAGGGAGGGACACCTCGAAAAGAGTTCTAAAGACCATGGCTGTGGAATGGGTGTTTCTGTACAAAAAAATTATTTAATTAGGATCATTTCTAGTTTTGAATCTCCCTCTGTGCTGATGGAAAGGAGAGTTACAAGGAAGAAGCAGGGCTCCTGCCTGCCATAAACAGGGTAGAAAAATACACCCCAACTCCAAAACAAGGAAACATGGATCCCCCTGCTGACTAGCAATGGGAGGAAGTTATCTCCCACGGACTTCAGAGATGTGTCCCAGAAAGGAATATGGTATGAGAACCGTAGGCCCTCGGAGAAGGTGGAGGAAATGGAGCTAAACCACTCATGATGGTTTAGTTCCACTGTTGTGTTGTGACACAGTCCGACTTTTGAAAACAAATGGCTCGGACTTCATATTTCAGAAATCATGGCTGTAATATTTCTAAAGGAGTGGGGATGGTGTTCCCTAATACTCTATTTGAGCAGCAGAATGATGTATCAATAGACTGCTTTTGTGCATCAAGTGAATATTGTCTTTTTACTACTTCACATCAATGAAAAGTTTTTTCCACTGAATCTCCAGCAATATTTGAATATCATAATATAGCACTTTACAAAATGGAGATCTTTAATAAGCAAATTATAATGGAATTCACATGTTCCCCAAAATGTTAAACATTTGAAAGCAAAAGTTTGGCAGCCCAGTTCACAGTTTTGAACCACGTTGTTTTCATGGAAGTTAGGAAGAGGTGATGTTAGGGAAAACTTGGGTCATCCTGGCTTTGACAGTTTCTTTGTAAAGTTATAGAGTGAACTTGAAAATACTGATAGACTATGAACCTATCCCATAATATTTGGTTCTATAAGGCTTTTTATACGTAATTTGTAAGTTCATGCTCACAGCCTTTCACCAAAAAAAAAAGAAAAAAATCATTACAAGTCATACCTGATTCATTAGGTTTTCTGATTCATTTTTATTAAAATTTATTAAAAAATAAAATATAAATGTCTTTCTCTGGTGGCTCAGCAGTAAAGAATTCATCTGTAATGCCAGATATACAGGAGATCCAGTATCAATCCCTGAGTCTATATCAATCCCTGAGTTTAGATCCCCTAAAGTAGGAAATGGCAACCCACTCCAATATTCTTGCCTGGAAAACTCCATGGACAGAGAAGCCTGGCAGGCTACCATTTGTGGGATCACAGAGTCAGACACAACTCTTATAATATAAATATAAATAAATAAATAAATACCAATATCCCAGAATAATATAATTGCATTAAAGTACTCTCCATCAGCTGAACTTTGTACATTGAAAAGGTTTCCCTCCTGTTTCCTAAGAAATTGTCCATTAGCAAGTTGTTCTTGTTTCTCTGTGTGGTAAATTGAAACACTGGGATTTCAACCAAAATCAAACCTTACTAAGAAACAATAACATTACTTCCAGTGATAAAACAGTGACACCCTGGTGACAATGATTTGCTTTGCCGTATTACTTGATAGAGTATAATTTTCTAGTGATGTTCTAAAGATGGACAGAAGCTTGGATAATTTTTATAATGAATTTTTATAATTTTATAATATTTTTATAATTTTATAATAAAAATTATCAAAATGAAAATATAAAAAAGAGATAGTAACAGTTATAAATTTATATCTTTAAAACTAAAATGTATGTTAATCATAAATTGGCTCTTTATTTGACTAGAAAATCAGTAGCAGTTACACAAAAGGACCATAGAATATAAAGTAGAACACAGTACAGGATTTTCATCAATGAACATATGAAAAAGCAATTACTTTATGAAGATAAAAAAAAAACCCAGTCCCCTTCTCACTAACTGTGGGTGTATAGAGACACTATCCAGGCCTTCTGATTCTCAGCCTCTCTGAGAAGGAGCAACAATAATATTCTACAATAAGTCCACAGACTTATATTGAGAAGTAAAGATAGATCCTGTCATCCAGGATCATAAATAAGCTACCCCTAAAATTATGTCATCCAGCGGAAGATGATTGTGATACTCACTAGAACTTGGTTACAAATACTCCAATTTTCCTCTCATGGGCACTTAGTAGGAATGTATTTTCATATCTTTTTGACTTAGCTATGACCTTATTACTTGTATCGGTCAATGAGTATGAGCAGATATAAAACTTCAAGAGTTAGCATGCCATTCACCTATATCCTTTTCTCAGTTATAACAGTCAGGGTGGTCCCTCCATGAGCCTGAACTGATGTTAAAAGTTATTTGAGTTCTGTAGTATAAATAAAAGAGTAAACCTTTGTTGCAGTAAACCAATGAAATGTGGGATGCCTTATTACTGCACCATAACCTCGAATATTCTGACTCACAAAATATATAAATTCCCAAAGGAAAGTGTTTTATGAACATGTTTTATAAACTGTTACATTTCATATAAAATTGTAATTTTCCAACAAACACATCCTTTAACTGTTTAAAAAAGAAAAAAAAAAGCTGTGCCTTAAATTCCATACATTAAACAGATCAATTTGTCGATTTTTTTCAGGCTTTGTTCAAAATAGACCATAACCTACCAAGATGGAGTTTTATGATGTGTTGTAGTTAAGAGGTATGCTTGAAGGACTGTGGCATAGTTACACTCGCATAAGGATATTTAGAGAGTACAGCTGACTTCTGAACAACACAGGATTGAACTGTGTGGGCCAACATATATATGTTTTTTTAATAAATCAACATCATTATACTATCCTGAGTTTGGTTGAGTCCTTAGATGCAGAACCTCAGATATGGAGGGTAGACTACAGGATCTGAGCATGCATGGATTTTGGTATCCATGGTGGGTGTTGCGTCTCTTCCACTGTTTTACTGAGGAACAACTGAACTTCCTTTTCTGAAGTTCGTCTGGCATATCTATTCACTTCCTGTCCTTTCAGTGTGTGAACCTTCATTACTGTTAATGAATGATTGAATACAAAGAAGAAATGTATTCAGTTCATCAGTGACAGCAGCCATTTTTGAGAATTTACCATATGCCTAGTAATTGAGATGAGTACTAGGGGAGAGGTTCTTAATGCTGGTGTCACATTATAATCATCTGAGGAGATTTAATAAACACCAGTTCCTGAGCCCTGCCTAAAACCAATTAAATCAGGATCTCTGCAAGTGAGATCTGAGTATTCTTTCCACCCACCAAGTAGGGGGATTAGTGGTCAAAAAGTAAGATTATGTTTTCAGTTCAGTTCAGTCATTCAGTTGTGTCCAACTCTTTGTGACACCATGGACTGCAGCATGCGAGGCTTTCCTGTCCATCACCAACTCCCGGAGCTTACTCAAACTCATGTCCATTGAGCAGGTGATGCCATACAAACATCTCATCTCTGTCGTCCTCTTCTCCTCCCATCTTCAATGTTTCCCAGCATCAGGGTCTTTTCAAATGAGTTACTATTAAAAAAGCAAACAAACAAACTGATGCTGGTAAAGACTGAAGGCAGAAGGAGAAGAGGGTGACAGAGGATGAGATGGTTGGATGGCATCACTGATTCAATGGATATGAACTTGGGAAATCCCTGGAAGATAGTGAGGGACAGGGAGGCCTGGCAAGCTGCAAGTCCATGGGGTTGCAGAGAGTTGGACACGACTTAGCAACAGAACAACAAAAACAATATTTTCAAAGTACACAATTTGATCAGAGATCATTCTGTCATTTTTGAGATTGCACCTGAGTACTGCATTTCAGACTCTTTTGTTGACTACGAGAGCTACTCATTTCTTCTGAGGGATTCATGCCCACAGTAACAGATGATCATCTGAATTAAATTCACCCATTCTGGTCCCTTTTAGTTCACTGATTCCTAAAGGGTCAATGTTCACTCTTGCCAACGCCTGCTTGAACACTTCCAATTAACCTTGATTCATGGACCTAACATCCCAGGTTCCTATGCAATATTGTTCTTTACAGCAACGGACTTTACTTTCACCACCAGACACAGCACAACTGGGCATTGTTTCCACTTTGGCTCAGCCTCTTCATTCTTTCTGGAGCTATTTCTCTACTCTTCTCAAGTAGCATACTGGGTACCTACCAACCTGGGGAGTTAATCTTTCAGTGTCATATCTTTTTACCTTTTCATACTGTTCATGGGGTTCTCAAGGCAAGCATGCTGAAGTGGTTTGCCATTCCCTTTTCCAATGGACCATGTTTTATCAGAACTCTTCATCATAATCCATCTGTCTTGGGTGGCCCAACACAGCATGGCTCATAGTTTCATTGAGTTAGGCAAGGTTATGATCCAAGTGATCAGTATACTTGGTTTTCACCTGCTAGCAAAGTAATGCTCAAAACTCTCCAAGCCAGGCTTCAACAGTACATGAATTGAGAACTTCCAGATGTTCAAGCTGGATTTAGAAAAGGCAGAGGAACCAGTGATCAAAACGCCAACATCTGTTGGGTCATTGAAAAAGTAAGAGAGTTCCAGAAAAACATCTATTTTTGCTTTATTGGCTATGCCAAATCTTTTGCCTGTGTGGATCACATAAAACTGTGGAAAATTCTTCAAGAGATGGGACTATCAGAGCACCTGACTTGCCTCCTGAGAAATCTGCATGCAGGTCAAGAAGAAACAATTAGAACTGGACATGAAACAACAGACTGGTTCCAAATTGGGAAAGGAGTATGTCAAAGCTGTATATTGTCACCCTGTTTATTCAACTTATATGAAGAGTACATCATGCAAAATGTCAGGCTGGATGAAGCACAAGCTGGAATCAGGACTGCTGGGAGAAATAACCTCAGATATGCAGATGACACCACCCTTATGGCAGAAAGCAAAGAGGAACTATGGTGCCTCAATGCAGGTGAGAGAGGAGAGTGAAAAAAACAGGCTTAAAACTCAACAATCAAAAAAATGAAGATCATCACATCTGGTCCCATCACTTCATGACAAGTAGATGGGGACACATGGAAACAGACTTTATTTTCTTGGGCTCCAATAACACTGCATATGGTGACTACAGCAACAAAATTAAAAGACGCTTGCTCCTTGGAAGAAAAGCTATGACAAACCTAAACAGCATATTAAAAACAGAGACATTACTTTGCTGACAAAAGTCCATCTATTCAAAGCTATGGTTTTATCAGTAGTCATGCATGGATGCAAGAGTTGAACCATAAAGAAGGCTGAATGCTGATTAACTGATGTTTTTGAGCTGTGGTGTTGGAGAAGACTCTGGAGAGTCCCCTGGACTGCAAGGAGATCAACCAGTAAATCCTAAAGGAAAGCAGTGCTGAATAGTCATTGGAAGGACTGATGCTGAAGCTGAAGCTCCAATACTTTAGCCACCCGATGCAAAGAACTGACTCATTGGAAAACACCCTGATGTGGAAAAGATTGAAGGCAGGAAGAGAAGGGGATGGTAGAGGATGAGATGGTGGGATGGGATCACTGACTCAATGGACATGAGTTTGAGCAAGCTCTGGGAGATGGTGAAGGACAGGGAAGGCTGGTGTGCTGGTGTGCATGGGGTTGCAACAAATTGGACATGACTGAGCGACTGAACAAAAACAACAACAAAATAATTTTATAAGCTTTGACATAGATAGATGGATGCAAAATATCATCACAATCAACTTTCATCATCTATTCCTGAGTGTTTTTTAATCTCAGGTGTTTCTAAGGAGCAGCCAAATTTGAGCAACATGGTAGTATATATAGAAAAAGAGATAAATAAGAATGGTATCTCACTCTTGAGAGTACCTACAAGGACGACAGTTGACTCAAACCAGTCAATCCTAAAGGAAATCAACCCTGAATATTCATCAAAAGAACTATTGCTGAAGCTGAGGCTCCAAGATTTTGGTCATGTGATGCAAAGAGCGACTGCCTGGAAAAGATACTGATTCTGGGAAAGGCATCAGGCAGGTTGAAGGCAAAAGAATAAAGAGATAGCAGAGGATGAGATGGTTAGATAGCATCACTGACTTAATGGATATGAATTTGAGCAATCTCTGGAAGATAGTGGAGGACAGATGAGCCTGGTGTGCTGCAGTCTATGGGGTCTCAAAGTGTTGGACATGATTTAGTGACTGAACAACAAATATAGCCATATTTAATTCTAAACAAGAGAACCTAAAATATATCTAAACATAGAAGAGGTATATTGTTGGAAAACAGTAGGAATGGAAAAACATATTCACATTAGAGTTAATCATAAGCAACTAGCTATAATCTGATGAATAAAATATTTCTATCATAATTAAAATCATTTATGCTTTACAACATTTTATATGATGAAATCATCATATTCATCATATGAAATAACTTTTACTCTGAAATAAAACTTTAAATGTCTTTCAAAAGCTCATAATAAAGATACCTTACTCTCCCCTTTGAATCACATAAAAATAGAAGTATTTCAAAACAATATTTAATATTCAAAAACACTGTACTGAAAATAAATAAATGTTAATATTTGCTGTTGTTAAAACTACTCATTTACAAAAAGTACTTGTCAGAGATTATTTCAGAATTTTATTTAAAAATTCAAAAAAGCCTACATGAAGCAAAATTTCAGTGATTTTTAATATTGAGATACTTATTTTAACTCTTTTGTATTTAGTCTTATTTGACCCAGTTCTCTTTTTATAATCAATTTGAAGTTATTGTGAAAGGCTTCTCATGCTTATCTGCATATATTTATCACTATAGTTATGGTTCATCTGTCACTGATTAGATAATTCACTAAACTTGATAATTCACTCAACTTTTCTGGTACTGTATCTATATAACATGAACATTAGGTTAGATGCTCTCAAGAACACTATCAGATATATAAAACTATAATTTTGTATATAGAAGCCCATCCTTTCACACTAGGAACTCACTCAAAATTGGAAAACTCGAATGATTTTAAGCTATTTGCTGTCACATCATACTTGTCAACTCTGAACAGTAGAGTCCCTTTTTAGAAGGAAAAAAAAATAAAAATGTTTGCAAACCTTTAATATGGAAATTAATCTTTTCAAAGTTTTAATATAAAACTAAATATACATTCATAGGGCTTATAATGCTTACAGGGCTTCCCTGGTGGCTCAGCTGGTAAAGAATCTGTCTATAATGTGGGAGACCTGGGTTTGATCCCTGGGTTGGGAAGATCCCCTGGAGAAGGGAAAGGCTACCCACTCTAATATTCTGGCCTAGAGAATTTCACGGACTGTTTAGTCCACAGGGTCGCAAAGAGTCGAACATGACTGAGAGACTTTCACTTCGCTATAATGCTTACAATACTATAAAGTCAAAAGAAATGTGTAAATTAAAGCTACAAAAAAAAGTCATTTTCTCCCCTGCTAATGAAGTAGAAAACCAAAGATTTTCTTACTCTCCAGGATATAGGAAAAGAAAGTCTTGATAGTGACTAAGTCAATTCAGAATAATGTTTTCTTCATCAATGGTTAAAGATCAGTGCAACTGTAGTACATTCAATTTATTTTCCTTCATTATTGAAGTAGTCCAAATAATCTAGAAAGTGTTCAAAGACTGTGTCATTGACAATGTGTATGGAATATACTACATATCTCACCACTGAGTTGACAAACCTTGACACTTGGAAAGAAGTGACTATGGCCAAGCAGTTAAAATTTATAAAGGATAATTTCAGAAACTTAACATTTGGTTCAAACTTTTTAACTCAACAAAAATATCATAAGGAAAACCTGGTTTGGCTGCTCTTCATGTGATGAAGACAAGCATGACAAAAACAACTATTTGAGATAAGTTGTGCCAAATAGCTGCTAAATTTATTTAATCTTGATGTGAAACTCTCCACCTCAAATTTTCCATGACATCCTCAAGACTGTCCTATTTCTAGGCAACTCAGCCTAATCCTTTGAGTTAAAGAATCAAATATCCAATTACATTCTTTAAAAAAAAACACTGAAAATTACATAAATACTCCACTACCAGGAAAAATCATAATAATAATACAGCCTTAGAGGTAAATTATTTAGAGGTCTATGTATACAACCATTTTGAATCAAATCAGAATACTTGCATCATATAAAAATTATGTTATATCACGTCCCTTAAATTTATATTCTAAATGCAAACCATTGTTTTCTTTAGCTTCCACAGATAATGGAAAGCAATTAATCTTAGAGTATTAAACAGTTGTAACCACAATACTGAATAAATTTCTGATGCTTGAAGCATCAGTTTAACAACCAGAAAACACAGCTAGATGAAGTCACTGTCCAAGTCATTGTCTAAGTCACATAGGTGATTGTCTAAGTCACATACATGATTCCCATTTGTCCGGCATCCCCCTAATATGAAACTTCAAAGTTTTCATAAATTACAAAATTAAACAGTATCTCATCAATCTGACCCACCCAGAAAATCACAAGGTCTTGCTTATCATAAATCTAAGTCTTCTCAAAATAATGATCAACAAACACTATTTGAGTACCCACTGTGTATCAGAAAATGATCTAAATATGAAGAAGCCACAACACACAGTAGTCAAAGATGACGACATTCACATGAGTGGGGAGAGAGGTGTCAAGTAAACTGAGAAGAAATGAACTTGGTACCAAGTTGTGAAGAAAAACAAAATGCCAGCCTGAGGAGTTTGTGCTTTTCCTCTAAGCAAAGCAAAATCATAAAAATTTTGAATGGGTGACTATCTCATTAGTGTTCATCACTCAGTCAGGTCCAACTTTTTGTGACCCCATGGACTGTAGCCCGCCAGGCTCCTCTGTCCATGGTATTCTCCAGGCAAAAAAACTGGAGTGAGTAGCCGTTCCCTTCTCCAGGGGATCTTCCCAACCTAGGGATGGAACCTGAGTCTCCTGCATTGCAAGCAGATTCTTTACCATCTTAGCCACAAGGGAAGACCTAGAATTAATTATCTCATTAATTCCATAAACATTTCAGGGAGAACCTTAATGTCACTGTGATTGATGGACGAGAGAGGGAGGGATACAGAAATAGTTAGGAGCTTGTAAAAGATCAAGAAGCAGATTTTGTGGTTCTAACACTAAGGTAACACATACAAAGATAAAGAGAAGTAGAGAAGTTTGGGACAAGTGTAAAGATGTGAACAATAGGATTTTGATGAATGTCAGTTAGGGGTAGGGATGAATGTCAGTGGGAAATTAATCAGGAGACTGTGACTGGCATATATATATTACTCTGTGTAAAACAGAGAGCTAGTGGGAGCCCGCTGTATGGCACAGCGAACAAAACTCAGTGCTCTGTTATGACCTAGATGGATGGTATAGGTGAGGGGTGAGGGGAGGGCCAAGAGGGACGGGATGTGTATACACATAGCCGATTCACTTTGTTGTACAGAAGAAAGTAACACAACATTGTAAAGCAACTATATCCCAATAAAAAGACTTTAGCATAAAATAATAATTTAATAAAGATTACATGTTAAGAGCCTAGAAGTTTCCTACCAACCATAAACCAGGACAAGAATGGTAGGTGGTGTAAGTTTAGAGATAAAGATAGAACTTAGTAAAGTTTTGGGTATCTTTAGGTTATCAAATTTAAAGATAGACTCATGCTAATTGGAGATACTGAACCTTGAAGAGTTCAAACAGAAGATTCAGATTTCTTTAGTATAGGGATTAAACATTCTAGCTGAGCTAGGGAGATAGCATTTTCTACTTCCTATTATAGTGCCTAACACATAGCTTATTTTCAATAAATGTTTGATGGGTGGCTGGATGAACACTGACTATAAAATTCTGGAAGAATTTCATCTTGATGTTTACAAGCTATATATACATACAGCAAAATTGTTAAAGAGAAAAGGGAAGGGAAATAAGAGAACTCAGCAGACAAAGCCATTATACTGGATATTTAAAAGGGTAGTGTCAAAGAGTGTCAAAAAGTACTGAGAAGAAAATCTGATAAATGTCCTGGATGAAGGAAATAGGAATATAGAGGGAAGAGCCAGAGCCTTGGAAGGAATAGGTCAACAACACTTCTTGCTTAGAAATGAGATTATTTCTAAAGGTCAGACTCCTAAAAGATCCTAATGTCGGATCCAAATAGATTTTAATTTTTTTCCTCTGGCCTTAGTGTTATCCCCATTGTAGTTGATCTTTTTCATCCCTGAAAGACTCATCTTCCTAAATAAGTACAACTTATTATATACTTATTCCTAAACAAGTATGACTGATATAAGTCACCAACTTATGCTTGGCAGCTTTGTGACTAGAATATAAATTCAGTGAATCACTTGGGCTTTGTAAGAATTTGTACAAAGCAGCCCCATCTCTGTTCAGCAGACAGACTATAAAAACATGAAACTTGAACAATATGGTTACTTATGTTAAACTGAATAAATAAAAATATATTTGACTTAGAACATGCCATGAATTATATATTGTTTTAAAACATTCTCCAAAGATTTAAAAAGTTGATGATATTAAAACCTTAATATAAATAATCTAGAGTACACTTGTAGAAATTTTGATAGAAATACATCTCAGAATTTTAAAAATTCAATAGAAATAGATTAATTATTCAACAGATTTAACAAAATAGAGAAGATAAAATATATCCACAGAGCATATTGTAAAGATTCCAATGTGAATATAACCTCCTTAACAGTACTCAAAAGAAAGAATAAAAAATGCTATAAAGGAAGGAATTAAAAATACTATAAATCACCTTCACTTTTGAGCATTTTTTCAAAGTCCCTCATAAATTAAAAAAATAAATAAACATTGAATTAAAGTATGTATAAAAGATTAAGCTTCCAGCTATTCAAAGAATACTTAAAATTAGTGAGAGAGGAAAACCAAATCATCACCTCAACAGATTCAAGTGATATTTGTGTACCCGAAGCATCAACAGAAATTTCTGATTATCTAGTTCACTAAGAATATGATAACTTCTTAACATGAAAAGGAATAAAACTTAGTCAACATCATACTTAAATGATCATCAAGAGAGTTATCCCCAATAAAACTAGGAAGAAGTTATTTATCACTATTTAGCATTGAACTGAAACCTGTAGTCAAGAAAATTTACGTGGTGAACTCAAAATTTAAAAGTGTTGAATATTGAAAACAAAAATTATCTATAAGTAATTTCTTTTTGAAGATAAAATTATTTTCAGAGTGAAAACACAAAAGAACCAACAGAAAGGTAATTACAACAAATAAAGAGCTTAAATGAGGTAACAATACAAAAAAAAAAGCACAAATTTACATTATTTATCTGACTTTTCAGAAAAAAAATTAAAAAGCAATGGATAATTTTGAAACAACTGAGCACTGTTCTAAGCACTTTATTTCTATTAACTTGCTTAGTCTTCAAGAGAAATTCATCAACTAGGTATAGATTATTATTTTTCCTATAAGGAATGAAAGGCCCAGAGAGAGTAAAGAATTTACCTAATGTCATGCAGAGAGAGAGAACAAATGATTCAAACTCAGGTTGCAGAGTCATTTGGGGACAAATAGGGTAAACCTAAATTTTTTCTGGGCCCCAAAAATCACTGCAGATGGTGATTGCAGCCATGAAATTAAAAGACGCTTACTCCTTGGAAGGAAAGTTATGACCAACCTAGACAGCATATTAAAAAGCAGAAAGATTACTTTGTCAACAAAGGTCCATCTAGTCAAGGCTATGGTTTTCCCAGTGGTCATGTATGGATGTGAGAGTTGGACTATAAAGAAAGCTGAGCACCAAAGAATTGATGCTTTTGAACTGTGGTGTTGGAGAAGACTCTTGAGAGTCACTTGGACAGCAAGGAGATCCAACCAGTCCATCCTAAAGGATATCAGTCGTGGGTGTTCATTGGAAGGACAGATGTTAAAGCTGAAACTCCAATACTTTGGCCACCTGATGCAAAGAACTGACTCATTCGAAAAGACCCTGATGCTGGGAAAGATTGAGGGCAGGAGGAGAAGGGGACGACAGAGGATGAGATGTTTGGATGGCATCACCGACTCAATGGACATGGGTTTGGGTGGACTCTGGGAGTTGGTGATGGACAGAAGGCCTGACGTGCTGTGGTTCATGGGCTCACAAAGAGTTGGACATGACTGAGTGACTGAACTGAACTGAAATTGTATATTGCCATCACTTTCATTTTTCAAATTCCTGCAAAAAATTATGTGTTCACATACCTAAAACATTCACCAGTATATTCAAAGGGTTAACTGGTTATGTTTAGGTGGTAAGAGTATGGTTGCTTTGTTCTTATTTGAATTTGTTTTCATTTAATATCTGTCCATGGTAAATATATGTAATGAGAAAATATAATAAATGAAATTTTACAGCACTTTCCTTGTGCCATGAGGTCAGATGTAGAATTATCTGTATTTTGGACATCTCCTTATTTCAACAGTGTGAAAACACAGACAGCCCATCTGGCAAACACCATGATTATCACAAACTTTAAGGACGACAGTCCTCAGTTTCTGGCAAATTGCTTCTAAACTAAACAAGAATAATAACGGCTTCACTTATCCCATCTCAGAATCTGATGAAATAACTATTAATGAAGATAACAAAGTAAGTTTAGACCAATGTACTCAGATGTCAAAAGGTACAGATTTCAATATCATTTTCAAGTAAACTACCCATCTGTTGAAGCCCATAAATCATATTTTACAATTTCAATATAAGAAGAAACATAATTATACAGAAAGAGAATTTTACATGTATATTTCTACAAACAGTCCTACCTATCTATATTTGCTTATAGCAGATCTATTAATTTCCAGGCACTAACTTTATTCCAGTTTTTAGAGGACGGTCATAAATACTCCCCAAGTTTACATGCCATATATTTTCATTTCAGCATGATAATTTAAAAAATAAAAGAAAGTTCTTTCATAATTCTCCTTTAAAAATGATTCAGAAGAATACAAATAAAAATGATTCAAAATATGAGTGAGGAATAGTAATTAATAATTCTCATTTCAATACTCAGAAAATTATATTAATTACAGATGAAAAATAGAAATATAGCAAGTAGTTCTACTTACCATTTGAATAGAATGCTTCAAATTCATTTGGACAATTATCCCAACAAAATTCCTAATGACCTGAAAATAAAGAGTGATTGAGGAGGATCAATACTTTATATATTATTTTATAACATATTAATCCCATATGATATCTGACTCATATGTGTTCTAGATTTCCACAAGGATACATCCAGACTTAGGATTTTCATTTAATATGAATGTTGTCTAAACCTGGGAAGTATCACGCCCATGTATTTATTAACATACCACCTTTCATGCTCCCTAGTGCACTTTTCCAGCCTGCCTGCTCTCACCCTCAACCCTAACCTACAGAACCACACGGCAGAAAAAAGGAATAATTCATTCTGACTCTAACTTGGTACTTCCCTCAAAGTTAAGAGATTGTACCACTGTGATCTTATTTTCCAATGCAAACTTTCTGGGGGGTAAAATTGCATTATGATGCTTTAGTGTGATAAGACAAAATCTATATCATGAAAATTTTAATCCGTATACTAGATGACCTAACTGATAAATTTAGAAATTATATCATCTATGGAAAAATATTTATTTAAGGTTGGGATTACAAGATTATTGAGCTACATATTGTAATTGCTAAGTAATTTTATAACACCAGACCACTCATCAATCAAAAAAATCCTTATTTTTAAAAGATAAGGAAAATGAGACCTAATGAAGGAGGAATAGTTTGGCTAAAATCTTAGCTTCAAGGCAGTTCTAATGATCAGATGTTAAATCTCAAGGCTTTTGCTTATCTTTTTTCCATGGTATTATTTCAAAACATTTATTAAGGCTCTGATACATACCAGGCACTGAATTGAGCACTGGATATGAACAAGACAGGTAAAGGACACTCCTTCGTGAAATTTAATTCTAGTGATCTTGATTCAATGAGATAACAAATATACATTCCATTCTTATAAAATACAGAATGCAAATATAAACAAGATTTTAGAATACAGTTCTATTGTGAGGCAAGCCTGCTTTCCAATGAATATTCCCTTTGCAGCCCACAAAATACTTAGCTAAACATCTAAATGTCTTTGATGTGTAGATAGATATTTTGTGCAAAGATAAATCCTCAAAAACTGAAAGCAACACAATTTTTTTTTCTACTGAATGTTTTGAAGCAAATCTTTAATTTGTTTACTGATCCAAATCTGTCTCAACTTTCAGACTCAGTGTGAAGCTTACAAGCATGCTGTAGAGATGAGAAGTTCCACATGTGCAAATGAGTAAATAGACTGCACATGGAAGAACAGAATAAAGACCTTGAGATCCGTTTTGCAAATAATTTCTTAACTACTGTTTCATATTTAGCAATGAGTTCAGTGTTATGCTTAGAGCAGGCATTTGCAAAATAGGATGATGTTTAAACATAAAAGATTGAATTTTTAGACTACTAAAGCACCTTTCTCATGCTTTTATTTTCATGCCTCCAACCAATAAGATATTAACTATTAATACTTTTCTGTGTAGTTGTTTTATCTTGCTGACTTTAGAAATGTAAACAAAGAGCCCCAAATAACATACAAAACATGAGCTTAAGTTTGGCCTGAAACTATAGTTCTGTAAAATTAAAATGATACAGAGATACACAGAATGTTTACTATATATAAACATAAAATGTTTATGTATTTAAATTTATGTATTTAAATATGAAATGATTATTGTTTAGGTTCCCTTGAGATATTGGGCTACTGTCTCAGGTCCATTAGCAATGCTTCTGCTTTACCAGTTAATGCTCCCATTCCCTGTAGATTCCCTTAATATGACATTCAGTAGGCTATAGTCCATGTGGTCCCAGAGTCAGACACGACTGAGCAGCTTCACTTTCACTTTTCACTTTCATGCATTGGAAAAGGAAATGGCAACCCACTCCAGTGTTCTTGCCTGGAGAATCCTAGGGACGGGAACCTGATGGGCTGTCGTCTATGGGATCACACAGAGTCGGACACAACTGACGTGATTTAGCAGCAGCAGCA
The DNA here is from genome assembly GCF_019320065.1 of Cervus canadensis. Classification (NCBI taxonomy): domain Eukaryota; kingdom Metazoa; phylum Chordata; class Mammalia; order Artiodactyla; family Cervidae; genus Cervus; species Cervus canadensis. The sequence goes on from NC_057412.1 coordinate 18,848,754, forward strand.
TACTGAATTAGTGAATCATTTCATTAAAAAAAAAAAAAATCAAATTGCAGAACAGACCCATCAGAGGAAGCCTGGGGAGACTTGTTCCCTTCATTTTAAAGAAGAGATGACAAGAGTGTGACCCATAGTCACATACTTGAATATCAATAGTATAATCAAGTTAATACATTACCCTTATTTACTAGTACTAGTTTTTAATAACTAGTACTAAGGGGTTGATACCCCTTAGTTACTAGTTATGGATCTTCCACAACTTCACAGCTAAGCTAAAAAATCTTTCTTTCATTCTCATTAACTTAAGATATAAGGGGCGTTTTGTGACAGATATCACAAAAATTCAGTGCTAGTATACATTATTGTTGCTGTTGTTCTTTAGCTGTTATGTTGTGTCCGACTCTTTTGAGACCCAGTGTGCTGTTGCCCACCAGGCTCCTCAGTCCATGTGATTTCCCAGGCAAGAATTCTGGAGGGGGTTGCCACTTCCTTTTCTAGGAGATATTTCTGACCCACAGACTGAACCCACATCTCTTGCATTCCAGGTGGATTTTCTACCACTGCACAACCAGGGAAACCCTATAATGGTATAGATTATTACATGTGTAATGTATCTATATATTCACTAGATATGTCTAAACTTGAAACCTATGTCTTCTGCTTCTAGTGACCAGCTCCATCATTTAAAGATACTATTTTAATTACAAGCCCTTAATTTGGGCTGGATGAGGCACGGCTAAAATCAAGATTGCTGGGAAAAATATCAATAACCTCAGATATGCAGATGATACCACCCTTTTGGCAGAAAGTGAAGAAGAACTAAAGAGCCTCTTGATGAAAGTGAAAGAGGAGAGTGAAAAAGTTGGCTTAAAGTTCAACATTCAGAAAACTAAGATCATGGCATCTGGTCCCATCACTTCATGGCAAATAGATGGAGAAACAGTGGAAGCAGTGACTGACTTAATTTTGGGAGGGTTCCCAAATCACTGCAGATGGTGATTGCAGCCATGAAATTAAAAGACGCTTACTCCTTGGAAGGAAAGTTATGACCAACCTAGGCAGCATATTAAAAAGCAGAGACATTACTGTCAACAAAGGTCCATCTAGTCAAGGCTATGGTTTTTCCAGTGGCCATGTATGGATGTGAGAGTTGGACTATAAAGAAAGCTGAGCACAAAAGAATTGATGCTTTTGAACTGTGGTGTTGGAGAAGACTTTTGAGAGTCCCTTGGACTGTAAGGAGATCCAACCAGTCCATCCTAAAGGATATCAGTCCTGGGTGTTCATTGGAAGGACAGATGTTAAAGCTGAAACTCCAATACTTTGGCCACCTGATGCAAAGAGCTGACTCATTTGAAAAGACCCTGATGTTGGGAAAGATTGAGGGCAGGAGAAGAAGGGGACGACAGAGGATGAGATGGTTAGATAGCATCACCAACTCACTGAACATGAGTTTGGGTAAACTCCGGGAGTTGGTGATGGATAGGGAGGCCTGGCATGCTGAGGTTCATAGGGTCACAGGGAGTTGGACATGACTGAGTGACTGAACTGAACTGAACTGAATTTGGCTTTAACATATACAAGATATATAAATTTATATATAAATAGATAACAGCAACCTACTATATAGCACAGACAACTCAACTCAATATTCTGTAATAAATTATATGAGAAAAGAATATGAAAAAGAATAAATGTATATATATGTATAACTGAAGCACTTTGCTGCACACTTAAAATTAACACAACATTGCTAATCAAATATACTGAATATAAATTCAACATAAAATAAGAAATATTAATAATAAAATTTATAATTAGAGATATTATTATTTTTCCAGAATTATGACATTTAAGAACGATAAGATTTTGCACCACCAAGGTTTGTACCCATTGTCTTTGACCAACTCCACCCTACCTTCCTTGCAGTAACCTTTTTCCAGTAGATGAGATTCCTACAGATTCTTCTGAAGTGCCTTCCTCTTTTAGAATCAAGCTTAGTGCATTCCTAAGAGACACGTCAGAACTTACTGTCCTATGTTATGCTCTTATTTCTAATAACTGCCATTATATAAACCTTGGTTGCAAGACTTGAACTTTTCAAAATATCAGTATCTCTCTTTTGTTCTATTTATTTCTGTACTTAAAAATTTCATTCTTATTTATATCCTTGACACAAATGGTGCATGCTTTGATATATCCAGCAAATTTGGAAAACTCAGCAGTGGCCATAGGACTGGAAAAGGTCAGTTTTCATTTCAATCCCAAAGAAAGGCAATGCCAAAGAATGTTCAAATTACCACACAATTGCACTCATCTCATACAATAGCAAAGTAATGCTCAAAATTCTACAAGTCAGGCTTCAACAGTACATCAACCATGAACTTCCAGATGTTCAAGCTGGATTTAGAAAAGGCAAAGGAACGAGAGATCAAATTGCCAACATCCGTTGGATCACTGAAAAAGCAAGAGAGTTCCAGAAAAACATCTACTTCTGATTTATTGACTATGCCAAAGCCTTTGACTGTGTGGATCACAACAAACTGTGGAAAATTCTTAAAAAGATGGAAATACCAGACCACCTGACCTGCCTCCTGAGAAATCTGCATGCAGGTCGAGAAACAGCAGTTAGAACTGGACATGGAACAACAGACTGGTTCCAAACCAGGAAAGGAGTATGTCAAGGCTGTATATTGTCACCCTGCTTATTCAACTTATATGCAAAATACATCATGCAAAATGCCAGGCTGGATGAAGCACAAGCTGGAATCAAGAATGCTGGGAGAAATACCAATAACCTCAGGTACACAGATGACACCACCTTTATGGCAGAAAGCAAAGAAGAACTAAAGAGCCTCCTGATGAAAGTGAAAGAGGAGAGTGAAAAAGTTGGCTTAAAGCTCAACATTCAAGAAAACTAAGATCATGGCATCCGGTCCCATCACTTCATGCCAAATAGATGGGGAAACAATGGAAACAGTGAGAGAGTTTATTTCGGGGGCTCCAAAATCACTGCAGATGGTGACTGCAGCTATGAAACTAAAAGATGCTTGCTACTTGGAAAAAAAGCTATGACCAACCTAGACAGCATATTAAAAAGCAGAGACATTAGTTTGCCAACAAAGGTACATCTAGTCAAACCTATGTTTTTTTCCAGCAGTCACGTATGGATGTGAGATTTGGACTACAAAGAAAGCTGAGTACTGAAGAATTGATACTTTTTAACTGTGGGGTTGGAGAAGACTCTTGAGAGTATCTTGGACTGCAAAGAGATCCAACCAGTCCATCCTAAAGGAAATCAGTCCTGAATATTCATTGGAAGGACTGATGCTGAAGCTGAAACTCTAATACTTTGGCCACCTGATTGGAAGAAATGACTCATTGGAAAAGACCGTGATGCTGGGAAAGATTGAAGGCAAGAGGAGAAGGGGACGACAGAGGATGAGATGTTTAGATGGCATCACCAAATTGATGGACATGAGTTTGAGCAAGCTCTGGGAGTTGGTGATAGGGAAGCCTGGTGTGCTGCAGTCCATGGGGTTGCAAAGAGTCAGACATTACTGAGGGACTAAATTGAACTGAACTTGATATTATCCATTATCTGATTAGAAAAAAATAAGAAAGGTCATCAACCATCATCTTACTTATGACCAGGAATTGGAGAGTACAATAAAACACAGGTGATAGAAATAATACTTCACTCCAATTCATTCAAAGAAGACCCTAAGTAGGGGCCGCGAGTTTATGACAGAAACAAGCCACAATGACACTAACTCTATTTGCCACAAATTTATTGATTACTATATGTTTGAAATGAGATGATCAATTCCTTTTAATAATATCTTTACTGGTTAGAGTCAAAGGAAAGAAGGTTAAATTATTAGTCACTCAGTTGGGTCTGACTCTCTTGTGACCCCATGGTCTATATGGTATTCTCCAAGCAAGAATACTGGAGTGGGTAGCCATTCCTTTCTCCAGAGTATCTTCCTGACCCAGGGATGGAACCTGAGTCTCCTGCCTTGCAGGCAGATTCTTTACTGTTTGAGTCACCAGGGAAAAGGGGACACTAAGAGAGAAATGAGAAGGAAAAATTCTAGCAATGATTCTTGCAGGCATCGTTTACTCATTCCCGCTATGAGTTAAGGAGAGGCTGAGCCAGAGAATAACATGATTTGATTAAACTTTCAATGGCATTATTCTAGCTGCTCAGTGGAGGACAGATGCAAAAGTTGGGGTGGGATGGTTCTAGAGAAAGAGAGAGAAAGTTAGAACATTACTTATAGTGCAAATATAATGTACTGATGCTTTCCACTCCAATGCATTAGTCTAAATGAAAGAAGCAGATGCAGTGGACATGACTGGAGAACTAACTATGTTGAGAAGCAAGGATGACTCAGGTTTTTGGCTTGAGCAATGAGGTAGACTTTAGAGCTTTTTGTTTTTTTTTAACAGGTCTAGGGAGAGACAGACATACTTGTACATAGTGGAGCAGAAGGAGAATGGGAGGGAAGACTACTATTTTGGCCATTTGACTATGTAGGTTTAAAAATACTTGTTATATAAGTCATGGAAAACAAGATGTTCTGTCAAATATCATAATTTCGGCTACATCAACCACAGTTTCCTTGATAATGAGGACGAGAACCAGATTCTCATTTCTGCTGCATCATGCTGAGGTGTTTTTTGAGTAATTCCATATCTTCTATAGATTTTCAACCCCTTGCTCTACCAGTTCCTTTCCCACAAGCATTAATAATTTTCATATATCTCTTTTGTTGACAGGCAATATATCTCTCTATCCTGTGAACCTTTTATTTAATGTCTTCTCTTCCATTTCACAGCTAAGTTCCTCAAAAAAAGAGAATGAACTGGTCCATTTGAACTTTTCCATTTATTTTTTAATTCTTCTATACTACTGAGTGGATGTTTCTACTTCACTACATTACTGAAACTGAACTCACAAACATCCCCAAGAAACTCTGAACTGTAACATCTTGTGATTATTTTGGCAAGAGTCATTACTAGATTCTTCTCCACTTCAGTGGGATGTTTCTGTACATCACTACTGCTAATTTTATTCTTTCTCTTCTCAATACTTCACCATGAGTAGTATTAACATTCCACGTATTAATTGCTTATGACAAACAAATTTATTTCTTTAATCCTCTCCTGTTTTCAAGCCTGTAGGCCCACATATTCAACTGGTTACTTGGCTTCTCCAATTGGCAGTGCTGTTTATACTTCAAACAAAGCATGGCTGAACCATGACCTCCTTACCTTCACTCCCAAACCTCCCCTCCTATTCATATTGGTGAGTAGCATCACCATCTATTCACTGTCTCATGATTTGCTTGAGAATCAACCTTACTTATGCATTTCTACATCTTCCAAGTGTTATCACTGACCCACTCTTGTCAACTCTACCTCATTAACATATCCTGTGTGCATCAGTTCTTTACATCCCAATGAACTCTGGCCTTATTTCATGTCTCAAAAAGACCTGAAAGAAACATTTAAATTTTTCTTATTTTCTTCCTCTATTCCCCTCTGCATTGTCCAAAGGTCTCTTTTGAAATTGTACAGTTGCTCTTTTAAAAGGCCTTTACCACCCAAAGGAAAAACCTATGGACTTTAGCATGGCTTCTAATCACTTTCAAGATCTGAGCCCTCCTTTACATCCTTATCTTCATTCTTGCCAATGTCAATGCATGTGCATGCTCAGTCATGTCCAACTCTTTGTAACCCCTTGCACTGTAGCCCACCAGGCTCCTCTGTCCATGGGATTTCCCAGGCAAGAATACTGGAGTGGGTTTCTATTCCTCATCCAGGGGGTCTTCCTGACCTGGGGATTAAACCTGCATCTTCTGAGACTCCTGCATTGCAGGCAGATTCTTTACCACTTGAACCATGAGGGAAGCCAACCTTCATTCATGAAATACTGTGTTCGGTTGTGTCCAACTCTTTGCCCCCCTCCCAAGGACTGTAGTCCACCAGGCTCCTCTGCCCATGGAATTTTTCAGGCAAGAACACGGGAGTAGGGTGCCATTCTGTTCTCCAGGGGATCTTCCCAACCCAAGGATCAAACCTGAGTTTCTTACATCTCCTGCATTGGCAGGAGGATTTTTTTTTTTTTTTTACCACTGCATATCTCTCACCAAACCCTATCTACCTACTCTAGCATATATCAGACATGTGATATTTTTTTCCTCCTCTCAAATTTCATAATATCAAAAATATGGCCCCATCTCTACCCATGAATCATCTTCTCTCTATCCATCCAGATTCTGCTGGAGCTTCTCCACTTAAATGAGTATCCCCTGATTGTCCTGGTAGAAGGGATTCTTTTTGGTTATTTTACTCCTGTTTATACTAAGTCCCCATATAGCAACTCTAATATTTTATGGAATTCATTGATTTCATGCCTCTAACCTCACTCTACTGGTCTTATCTTGACAACCCTACTGACAAGGTCAATGTTCAATAAATGATTGATGTTATTCAGAAATAATTAAGAGGAATAACGAATTAATTACTGAACAAATGATTTCTCCCAAAATCCTACTAAAAAACTCTAATATTCCTAAATATTGGTTAAAATTCCCCATGACTTATTTTCTTATACCATTTTAATATATAGTTCGCTCACAATCATGCACCTACCATAAATGGTCTAACACGAAAAGAACAAAATGTCAACATAGGACAAGTCTATTAGGTCAACTATTGACAGACATAAGCCATTTCGTGGACTTTGGCTATAGCTAAACTTGAGAAAACAACTCCAAGTTAAACTTTGAACATCAGAGTTTAGGGATAAGGAAAGCAACTGAAATAAACTGCATATTCAGCTTAAATTCAACTGGTACTATCTTTAGATACAGCTTAAAATTGCATTAGCTGCTTTGTTTCTTATTGCCAAAGCCAACCATAGGCAAAGCATATGAATTGCTTCAGGTCTTCAGCAAATAGTGATTTTAAAAAACATATGTAATGTTATTCATGTGGTTGAGTCAGAAATACATTTATCCAGTGGTACAGATGGAAATGATTTGTTCTGGAAACTGAGATAGCTTTATTATTTTACCATTTCTACCTACAAAAATAAGTTCATGTGCTAGTACATATGAGGAACCTCAGACCAAAAATATACCCAGACATTTTTGAGCCTCAATGCCAACATATTAAGCTCTGAGATTTAATTTGTACCACTATATTAATTATATTTGAGTTTCTATTTCAATTTTTAAAATACATACAGTATATGAACTCATGTTAATTATAAAAGGTTCAGACAATACATACATATTTAATATAAAAATTTCCCTTCCCCCTCTTCTTCAATTTTATTCCATTCCTCAGAGGTAAGAGTGCACATCATTCAAGTCATGTTACACAATTACATATGTGGTTTTTAACATGCATATGATTAATTATGGGCTTTCCCAGTGGCTCTGCAATAAAGAATCTGCCCACAATGGAGAAGACATGGGTTCAATTCCTGGGTCAGGAAGATCCCCCAGAAGAGGGCATGGCAAACCCACTCCAGTACTCTTGACTGAGAATGCTATGAACTGAGCAGCCTGGTGGGCTACATTCCATAGGCTTGCAAAGAGTCAGACACAACTAAAGTGACGGAACACACATGCATGATTAATTATATATATTGAGCTATGTCTTGCATTTTCTCTTAATAGTAAGACTTCAAGACATTGTTGATAGAAGTATAAACTGTCAAGAAAATTGTTGAAGGATGATTTTAAAATTCAGCCTAATTAACAATTTTATTTCTGCAAAAGAAGGCAGAAACAGTGGTATTTCTTACAGGATTGTTAGAAATAATGAAGTAGAAGAAATAATATAAACATCTAACAATATGAGAACATTTTAATATATTGTGATTTTTCCATACTATGTAAATGTAGTGGGCTTATGTACTTACAAGCTATTTATTTTATTCTTCTAAATATTAGTTTGGCTTTGTGTGTAAGCAACATGCCTCAAGAACAAGTCTAGTGAAAGAATATCAGTAATTGTAAGTTCTTCAACATCAGAAAAATTCTTAAGGCAGTAAGAATTTCTGGTAGATATCAGATTGAAAAAGGATTGGATTTAGTTTTTCTTAGAACACTTGCCCCTTTGGGGTGTAGTTACAAAGATCACTAGGCTTGGAAAACTGACTTTGAGAAACCAGACTTGCCGTTTCTCAGCCTCAGTTTCTCAAACTCCAAATAGGAATAATAGTAATGAAAAGAGTGAAAACACCTAGTGTAAAGTGTTAAAGAGTCACTCATAAAACGTGTCTCAAAACTATAATGAAAATACTTCCTCCAATAATTCTTCGATTCCCTCAACTAAATTTTGATTATATCAGATCTTTAACACATACCAACTTAATTTATATAGTAAGTAAAGACAACTGGTTAATAAAACAATAGTTTTTTTGTTAAGGATGATAATTTATTAAATAAAACTGCACTTTAAGTACAGCACAGGTTTAAAAAAAAAACTTTTTAGGGACATTAAGTTCATCTTAATTCACTATTCAGCAATAAGGCATTTTTAAAAGGTAAAATAATTTACTTCAAAAAGAATGTTTAATCTTAATAGACTAAGTACAAAACCTACTGAAAAGAAAAATAGTTCTTTTCTGATAATAGTTTGCCATGTGTTTGTCCTTTGTTCGTATTTAACTATTTTTATATCTATTGTCATACTATAAAACAAAATACCTGTAAGATATGGGTCTTCTTTCCCTTTTTATCACTTTACTAACTTATCCTACTTATCATTCTCATGAAATGATCCAAATAAATGCAGAACAGTAGAAAAATAAATATTAGTGTTACATCTATATTACTGTAACTTCTGACAGGAAATAAAATGGTAAAGGTTCAAAAAGTTTCAATGAACAAATTTATGCTACCATTGAGTTCTCACACTTTTTTCAGCCACATCTTAAGGATCTATTTTTTCATGGGTGTGCTAGAGAAGCTAGATGGTGAAGAAGTGATAAAAGGGTGTTCATGGTTTGTCAATTGGCAGGTTCATATTTTGCCTTCTAGTAAATAGTAAAGAAGGAAAGATCTAGTAATATAAACATCTGAACTCTATTAATCACTGACATATCTAGGCCAGTCCTTATTTCCAAAAAGTAAGGGCAAGGAAATGGGCCCATGTGCCAGGTTATTCAACATCAATTAATAAAATAAATGCAGAAATACCAGATGTGAAACATAATGAAAGAGAAAAAGCTTTTCTAAATTTTCAGAAAATGACTTAAGTAAACATTGAGAAATTCTTTTAGAATTAAGATATAAATATTGAAAAATATTTACCTTTTCAGAGCGTTAGAGAAGAGAAAGCTAAATAATTCACTTGGAGATAAAAAGAAAAGAAAACTATTATTCTATAATTAAATATAAATTCATACACTTATAAATAATAGATAGTTTCAAATGCAGTACTTTCCTGAAAAGTATCATTTAGTCTATTTCATATTCCCTCCTTTGAGAGATTTCTTGTGAGTTATTTCTCAAAATCAGATTTAATCAAAACATTCTTAAGATGGTGGTTCACGTAAATCAACTCACTTAATTCTCTCAACAGCCCACCAGGGTAGGAATTATTAGCCTCATTTTAATGATGATAAATCTAGGCTTAGAGAAGTTAACAAACTTGCTTACAAATAGCAAGTCACCATTTCAGAGCTGGAATTTGAATTCACCTTTGTTCACTCTAAATTAACAGTCTTTTTACCACATGACCGTGACTCTTAAAACCCATATATAAAACTATCATAAGAATGAACATGATTACTTTGCATTCACAGTTTTAGATGGCACTTATTGGTCAACAGAAATACTCCCATTAGCTATTTTAAAAACAGCTTTTATAAAACAGATAATGACTACCACTTAATAAACCCAGCAGTATAAAGTTATTAGATATATCACACTCTTCCCATGTGATGGGAAGGTGCAGGAGGCTCTGAAATGAGTGCTGTATAGTTTTCTCTGATGTTGTTGGGTTGCTCTTTTAAAGAGAAATTCTCTGTAATTAAGTAGCAATCAGGCACTTAAAAGACAGGCTGATCTCAGTACTGTATTTAAGTAAAGCAGACACAGATTGCATTTTCCATTCTGTGGTCTGGACACCTGGAGCACAAGCTCAGCCTCGTGCAGGGTCAGCCTAATTGAAACCATCCTTCATACGCCTGTCACATAAACAAGACTCTGTGTTCTGAAGACTCCGTACAACGAAAATACACAGGATTTCTTTTTTTCTTTTCATTTTCATCACTGTTATGAGTGCCAACATTTCTATCCTTAGTTCAACTGACCTTGTAGACATTTCCATCACTTTCAAAACATCATTTTTCACTTAATAAAAGTACTTGCATTAGCAAGACTTAATTATGTTATGCAAAAGCCACAGGGATAATTATAATTTATCCAGGCACTCTTAATCTGTATTAGGGGAAATGTGTTACAGACCTGATGAGAAAACTCACATACCATTACCCAATCTCAAGAACTGCTTAGCTAAATCTTGCTATAGTAAAATCTCAGTTATCATCCCATCATTTCTAGCCTGCCATGTTTTTTTGAATTTCTACCAATTTAAAAGAAACATTTAAAATTGTCAGTTCTAGAACTTTGTAATGTGACTAAATCTGTTTCACTAAACCAAACATGTTCTTCTCCTAACATGATTTAAGACTGCACTAGCTACATGTTTACAATTCTATTTAACTAATCACATGCATTTACTGAACATCTCCTACATCCTCAGTGTTTCTGGAACTAAGGACCTCTAGGTATTCTGCTACATTGTCATAAGCAACTAAATCCTAGCAGGGAGAAAATATTTTACTGTATATGTCCAATTTCCATACCTGGATTTGCCCAACTTACTTACAACTGACAGCAAAATGTCAAAGTTTCAGCTTGGAAATCTACTCATTAGATAAATATAAGTGACAAGAGAGGCATTCCTTCTTAGAGAAACATTAAATTCTTACTAGTTGTAACTCAGCCCTTTGTCTAGCAGAATTTTCACTTATCCAAAGTCCTTGTATGCCAGTACTTCCACCATTTCCGTTGGAAATTTCCTCCATAACTGCACAAATTTCACCACTAGATTGTATTTCCTGCCTTTCAGTTCATCTTCTTCCTGATACTTATTAAGCTGCAGACAGTTACCTTAGATCTGTAAGACCTAAAATTAATTTTGCTTTGTTTTAGCAGTCTGGGGGAATGAACAGTCATTTGTAAATTTCCCCTGAATAATGCACTTGTTCTTAAAAGCTTGTGAATTGTCAACATTATTGTAGCCATTGAATGATGGCAATATTATTGCTTCTGACAAGCAAGGGAAAAATTACAAGAGTAGCTAAAATGCTTAATATTTTCTATGCACATTAGGAAACTTAAGGTTTTTCTCTTTGGAAAAAAAGTACAGGTGAATGAAAATCCTACTCTTGTAAAAGAACCAGAAGATAAATCCTACCTATTAAAGGAGTTGTAAAAAATAGGAAAACAAACCAAATACACACTCTCACATGTACTCATTCATCCTAACTAATATTTTGACTGATTATCTACCAAATCCTTGTGTACTTTTGGGACACTTGACAAAGTTTAACTACTCCTACTTTAAAGTATGCCCATAATTCTTAATTGGGAAATGCTTTGTTTAATCATAAATATTTTGGCCTATTCAAATCATGCCAATACGAAATTCAGTATATTTTATATATCAAATACCATAAACTACCCAGTGTACTTCACCAAAGGATTTATCCAGTTATTATACACACAAACTTAGCCCCAGAGGTTTTCATGTCTCAGTTTCTATTTTTTTAATTTTTGTTTCTTTAAGTAATAAGTTAAGTATCCTAAAAGGTCCTTCTATAATATGATCCTACAAAGTAGGAGAAATTGTCATTAGGAACAACCACCCCCAAAATAAATCAACAAGGAAAACATTTTTTTCCCTTCAATTGCGTATTATTTAAAAGTAAGTGGGAGTCAGCCTTTATTTTATCAGGAAAAAAACAAACAGAAGTATTCTTAACTGTAGTTTTAACTCAAGCAAACAAACTTCAAGAAGAATGCCTAATTATCATACATTTTCAACCTAATCCTCAAATCACAGATTCATAAGATAACTTTGAAGAAATGCCAAAACCAAACACCAAGAGATTTACAAAACATTAATGGATGGTTTTAAGAAGAGTGGTACAATATACTAAGAATTGCAATATAGGAAAAAACAATAATCCTATGGCAGCAACCAACTAGAGAATACAATTCCTTTCTTTCTTTGTCCTTATCACTGATCCAGTATTTTACTTTACAGAAATACATCAACTGTATCATTCTCCCAGGAGGTAAAAACTTAGACTGGTAGTCTGGGTACAAAGACTACTTTACAGAGCTTTGAGTGATCAAAAGACACAACATAGGACATGGGGATGAAGTCAGCAGAGATAGGCCAATAGTATAAAAATACCGGAGAGAGCCAAGAGTACTTCATACCTTTCTCTATGTATGTTGAAACATAATTTTGTCCTGAAAATAACTCTATGCAGTGGATAGAGTGGTTATCATAGATGAAAACTAAGAACTCAGACAAATTTTATGGTCAACCAGAGAATAACCTAAACTAAACCCATATTTTCTGATAACTAATCAGTCTTTTTCCACTCACTTTACCAAAAGAATACCATCAATGAACAGCTAGGAACAAATGTAATCTCGGACACTTTTAGGATATCCTGTCCTCTTTCCAGTATTTTGAAAATGTATCCATTAGTATCCTGAGCCATACAGCAAATTCCCATTGGCCAATCAAATGAGAGGGGTGGGAGGCAGATGGGAGGGAGTTTCAAAAGGGAGGGGGTTTATGTATATCTATGGCTGATTCATGTTGAGGTTTGACAGAAAACAGCAAAATTCTGTAAAGCAATTATTCTTAAATAAAAAATAAATTAATTTAAGAAATGTATCCATTAGTAAATGGAAAACTACACATTAGATCAAAGCATTTTAAGAACTCATAAGTGCTAACCATTATTGTAACTAAAACCATTTGAAAAATGTATTATGAGATACAAACTTTTATTATAACTAATGCACTTTCATTTGAATGTTGCTACTGTACTGTATTTCCAATTGGCAGTAACAACTTATTTTAAACGTAGCATAAAATTGGCTTAATGGGAGTAAGATGATTTCTCTGAAAGTTGGAGTAATTTTAAAGTAAATTATCAATCTAAAAATAACATATTAATTATAACACCATGACTGTCATCTAAACTTTGTTACCTCTTCTCTGCAGAAATTGATGAAGATCTTCTGTTTTGATCTTAACAAGGATTAGGCTATCTTTGAGGAGGAGTACAATTTTCAGTAGCTAATGGAAAATTTTTCTTACAGTACAGCACCTGGAAACCAGGATTCATATATTCTCCACCAACATTTTTTGATCTTTACATCTGGTAAATTACTGCTAGCAGGTCTAATGGGAGTTCAAGAGGCTATATTATTCCTCAAACATTTAAATACTTGCATCATAAGAAAGGGGGAGAAGTGGCCCTCAAAGCACTCATTCTTGGAGAGTGTTTTAAGTCATGAATATTCTTGAACATACAGAGGAGACTTCCTGTGCCACTTGAGAAGAACTGAATTCCTACCCTGTTCTTCACCAAGTATCACAGAACTAAAAGAACTCATGGAGACTTCAAACTCTCTGAAGTTAATTACCTTTCTGCATAATTTTGAAACTGTCTAGATTCTGACAGTAAGTCTAGAATAGAATGTGGTGTGAGAATTTGGTCAAGGGAAGGTACTTAGAAATAAAAGAAATATATTTGCTTAGGGCTAAAAGGATGGAAGGGATCTAACTTGTATTATTTCTTGTTATGAAGTTGTTTTTCAATATGAGTTCACACATGGGAGGATTTTACAGTTCTGATGTAGAACCACTATACATTGATCTGACTCACACTCTGCTTTACAGAACTCAGCCACACGGCCATATTTTGCTCAGGTGAACCTGGGAAATGTGATCTGTCTGTGACCCTGAAAGAAAAATTTGAATCACTTATCCAAATAACACACTTCTGTTTTAATTACACATTAATATTGCTTGAAATTGTTTTTCAAAATACGGTAATTTGTGGCTACAATAGAACTTAGGTATCTCTGTTGCTCTTCTCAAGTTCAAGGCCTCCAGAGATGTCATTGCTCAAACCCTGAAAAAGTTCTTGTTTTGGCAGCTGTTAACAGTCCCTTAGCTAATGAGATCAACTATAAGTGCTCTCTGAACTCTTCAAATAATTCCCAAGGATTAACCATCAAGAACATTCTGGCAGTGGAATGCAAAAATCTCTGGATTTACTCAGCAACACAAACAACCTCAAATCCACTTTTTCAAATGTTTTTGCATTAACTGTTCTCTCATTTCCATCCCCACTGCCTTACTTCAAGTAGCTCCCTGTTAACTCTCTTCACTAATTTCTTTCCATACTAACAAATTCTGAACACTGCTTTCTTTCTTAAGCTTATGCTGCAGGTTTTGCAATGACTCTTGAACTATAAATACTGTGTTAAAAGTGAAAGTGGAAATGTTAGTTGCTCGTTGTGTCTGACTCTTTGTGACCCCATGGACTGAAGGCTCCTCTGTCCATGGAATTCTCCAGTCAAGAATATTGGAGTGGGTGGTCATTTCCTTTTCCAGGGGATCTTCCTGACTCAGGGATTGAACCCAGGTCTCCTGCATTGCAGGCAGATTCTTTATCATCTGAGCCACCCAAGAAGCCCTAACAGAGTGTTGAAGGTCTGTTATATTGTCATCCCCAGATATCTTCCAACATCTTTATCTCTGTCCCTAGCAGACTGATAATTACCTGGTGCTACGTCACTCTTCATACTCTCCACCTCTGCCTGGTGGTGAGCCCCCTACCTGCTTCAAGTTCTGCTCAAATCTTGCCTCTTAAACGGAGTTTCCTTTTAAGAGACTCTTTATCCCTCTAATACAGAATGTAATACATCTGGCCTCACACTAACATTTATTTATGTATAGTTCTACCTAAGAATTTGAGGGCAGAAAGTATGTCTTACTCATAAAGGTGTTCTCCACAGTGACTGACTTAAAGATTTGTAATTACAGAAACATGTTATTTGAATAAGTAGTTCAGGTTTTTGTTTCAGGGACACAGACCATATTTCCCAGATTCACTTGAGCAAAGTATCATGTGGTTGAGTTCTGAAGAACTCAGAGTATGGGTCGGATCAATGTACACTTCCCCACCAGAACCATATAATCCTCTTATGTGTGAACTCATAATTTAAGGCTGTGGGAGTTGATATTGGTGGACCTGCAAGAGAAAGGATCCTGAGCAGAAAGGTGCCCAAAAATACCATCTTGGACTCTGCTCTAAGTTCTAAACTTCTAAGATGCTGAGGTTTTATCTATTACTTCAGCACATGTGGTCTTATGAGCCTAAGACTGCTGATTGATCATCTAATTATTACAGTGGAAAATAACCAATCATGGTGCAATGATCTTATTTTTGGACAGACTTGCTGGAATGACCCTGCTTTGAGTAGAATGGCCATCACATCTTTTCTCCAGTGTCGAACCCACCCCTGTGCTGTTGCTTGGATCGCAAAGTTTCTCCATTTGGACACACTTACTCTTCTAGGAATTGCTACATCTACATGGAATTGGTCCACAGACCTTCCGGCTAGTACTGAATCCATTTGGCTAGACTTTTGAATCTGCAGCCATATGTCTCCATCCTTTCCATCACTCAAGGCCTAGCAGATGCTTTGCCCTTAAACAATAATTATTATCAAGTCTTTCAGAATGTTTTTGCCTTGTTATGTATTTCCATAGCATTCATTTGATAACACTTCAGATTCCAAATAAGTCTTTATATTCTGCCTTTTCTATAAAGTGTCAAAGAAACTGTTACTTAACCCCCCCTAATGTCACTGTACTACTTGTGAGTGGGATTTATCCTCAGATATTTTTCTGTGGATCTCAAAGCACCTGCCAGGGTGGCTGGAGAGAGACTGGGAAAGTAGCTGGTCTGTTCCTGAACTGCTGATTCGCAACATGTAGCATTCTTCCCAGTAAAAAAGTGAAAGCATTTAGGTTAATCCCCAAAAGAGCTAATCTAGTTCAGTAGTGATTATTTGAAAAAATTAAAAAGAAATGGGATATAGTAGCATTATAAACAATAGTCACACTTTCTGCAAAATGAAGTGAACTAAAATAAGGCAAGAACTTTTTGAGAGAGGCAACTGTGTCTTAGCTATCTTTGATCAATGTGTTTATTGTTGTTCAGTCGCTCTGTCCTGTCTGAGTCTTTGTGACCCCATGGAGTGTAGCCCACCAGGCTCTTCTGTCCATGGCATTTCCCAGGCAAGAACACTGGAGTGGCTTGCCATTTCCTCCTCTAGGGGATCTTCCTGACCCAGTAATTGAAACCGAGTAATTTCCTGCACTGGCAAGTGGATTCTTTACCTCTGAGCCACCCGGGAAGTCCTGAGTCTTGTGTCTGTCTGTCTATATATGTTATGTTCCAAAATGTATGAAAAATGCAAATTTCTCCTATTTAAAAAATCAAATCCCTTGAATCTAAAAGCAATAGAGGAAGTCAATTCTTCAAATTTTCCTAAAGGTTAACATTATTCTGAAGCTATATGGTTCATGATTCATGAATAATCTTTTTAAAATAAAATTGCAAAGACTATGCCTTCTGGTTCCTCATTTTTAATGGTGTCTGCTGAAATTTTCAAATCAGAATTCATTTTATCTGAATCTAATTCAAAGTATTTCAGTAATTTACACAGATAAAATGATACAGCATCCCATAATGTGTGTCTATCAACTACATGCACATGTTCGTGCATGTGTATCAGGCACCAGTGTGCTTTTCTAAATGTCTGTTTCAAACTAGTCATTTCTAATCATCCAATAGGTAATTAAATTGATTTGCTAAATGCATAACAGTGATTGAAAGGTTAATAACATTTAGTAAGCATTGATCATTTTTTCTATCCACAGGAGAAAAGAATTCTAAATGTTGATTAAAGTGTTCTAAACCTGGATGTTTTGAGCCATATTCCTGTGACATTTTCCCCTATGTAATTTCTAGTGCATAAACAGTACAAATGAATATTGATTGTAAAAATCTTCCTACATTGCGTTGTGATATCCTCCCTTCAAGAACATATGAAACCTAATCCTACTAATTTGCATCTGACTGACAAGAAAATATTGATTGAGAAGGTGAGAACAATAAGAAAACCAATTATCAGTGTACATGAGGTATCTGAATTTAACATGGAAAATACTGATGTCAAAGAATACCATATTTAGTTTTGAGGTTGACATGTTTACCTCTGCTTTATTGAGGGAGCTATTTCACAGAAATTGGAATGGAATTCTGCTGAAGGGTGGACTGTGTTAGCAATGAGGAATAGTGTAGAAGAAACTTAAAGCACTAAGAAATGGCAGTACATCAGAGTAATGAAAGGTTTGAAGGCAAAAAGGCATTTCACTTCAAAGTAACAAATTGTAAGATGTAAATGCAGAAATCAGCTATATCTCCCAAAAAGAAAATAAGAGAAGTCAAAAAATGGGTTAATGCAACTGAAAGGCCAAAATAAAACCAGACAGACACTTGCACACTTACAGGAAAGACAAACCAATAAAAATATTTCATGGAAAAATAAATACTAGGCTTCCCAGGTGGCTCAATGGTAAAGAATCTGCCTGCCGACGCAGGAGACACAAGAGATGTGGGTTCGATCCCTGAGTTGAGAAGATTCCCTGAAGGAGGAAATGGCAGCCCACTCCAGTATTCTTGCCTGGAGCTCTTCATGGACAGAGGAGCCTGGTGGGCCACAGTCCCCGGAGTCACAAAGAATCGGACGTGACTGAACAACAGAGGACAAGAACGATCTTGTTTGGAGTCAGGTAAACAACAACAATACCTCAAAAAAGCTCAAATAGATATATTTTGGATGAATCTGTGAACTAGAAAATTAACAGAAACTATCAATAGTTTCATAAAAAGAAATTTAAAGGCTTGAAAGAAAATGTCATAATGTCAAGGTAGTACTGTCAAAAGGCAAAAATCCTCATAGGCTTGGCTATGATTTCTCTATATTGGCATCATTTCTGATAAAAAGATGGAGTGCATGTAGGCATATGAAAATAGCCAGACAAAAAGGACAAAACATGGAAAAAACAGAATCAACTTGCCAAGAAGAACACACCTGCCAAGAAGGACTGTGCACTGTATGATTTAATCTGTGGATTAAATCCATGTATTAATGGAATATAGATGATGACACATAAGATGCCAAACATTTAAAAAATTAATAAGTAGCTTATAAACTACATGTTTTTCCTAGCGGTTTCTACTTCCTTAGTTATTCCATGAAATAAAAACAGCATTTCTACTAGGGTCCAGCATGTTAGTTAAAGAAAAACCAAATGCCAACTCAACAGGTATCCACTATGGTTTTAGTTTCTTAATAGTTTTATGACTTGTCTTCATAATTTCATAACTGGGACAGTGAATTTATAATCCTAATAATAAACCAACACATAAAAAATGAGGAAGTCAACTAAATTAAAGATTTGGAATTCTGAACATCAAGTTAATATAAAAGAAAACTGTCCTGAAAAAATATAACCTGAAACACATTTCTCAGTCACTCTACAAACTCAGGATTGATCTCGAACTGCATGTGGTTACCTAGTTCTTCTCTCCTGAAGGAAACCATTCCTTTTGTCATTGGAATAGACATTACGCTTCATCACTTAAATTAGTAGTCCCCAACATTTTTGGCACCAGAGACCCGTTTCATGGAAGACAACTTTGCCATGGACTCAGGTAGAGGGCTGGTTTCAGGATGATTCCAGTACATTACATTTACTGTACACTTTATTCCTATTGTTATTATATCACCTCTACCTCAGATCATCAGGTTTTAGATCCCAGAGTTGGGGGCCCCCGACTCAAACCACTCTCATTATGACTTCTCTTTCCTAGCCTACTTGGAGAAGGAAATGGAAACACACTGCAGTATTCGTGCCTGGAGAATTCCACGGACAGACAGGCATGGCAGGCTACAGTGTATGGGGTGGCGAAGAGTTAGACATGACTGAGTGACTGACACTACTACTAATATCTAGCCTGTCACCCACATTCTGAGTAATCCAAGCACAGATTCAATCCCATGACACGCTTCTCTCTTAGACAGATTTTTCGTATATGCTGGAGGCTTTCCACAACAACTCTACACTTACATAATTCTTCTCAAGAAACTGACACAATCCACACAGCTCTCATTCTCAGTAGCTCTCCTGATTCTTGGGAAAAAATGAGGTCATCCTACGTGAACTATTTGCACTTGTGCCCATCAATCGTACCTGCTGTTCTAGCACTAGGACTTGCAACAACCTCATCTCTGCATGCATTTTCTCTTTAGGCTATAATCATGGTCAATTTTCTCCACCAAATCCTTAAAAAGATAACTCTCCTTTAACTCTGAATCTCCTAATTAGCAACTTTCCTCATCCTCTTTCAACCAATATTCAAGACTTTCAACTCAACTATGAATTTTTCCCTAAAGAGAGAGATCTCAATATTTTGTCTTTCAAAGGACCCTTTTCAATTTTTAGCATAATAGATGTTCCCTGGTTGGTGTATCTAAAAATAGCACTTCTATCTTTTTCTTCTTAGGACTTATTACTTTCTAATATTATGCCACCAACATTTATTTGTCAATTCGTTCAATCTATCTTTTCTTTCTAGAATATAAACTACTTGGTAGTGGATTTCTTTTAAATGGCTATAACCTTATCACATCATAGGAGGCGCTTCCCTGGTGGCTCAGCTGGTAAAGAATCTGCCTACAATGCAGGAGACCTGGATTCGATCCCTGGATTGGGAAGATCCCCTGGAGGAAGGAACAGCTACCCACTCCAGTATCCTGACCTGGAGAATTCCATGGGAAGAGGAGGCTGGCAGGCTACAGTCCATGGCGTCACAGAGTTGGTCATGACTGAGCAACTTTCACTTTCACTTTTATTACACAGTATAGTGACCAAATAGAGAAATTGCTCAATAGATATATTAAATAAGTATACACACACACACACACATACACACACATATCCCTTTCTAATCACTGTTTTTTTAAATTAAAATGTTGATGAAGCAACTGCTGGTTATTCCCCCAAAATTCATTCTTCCTCTCTTTCTAATCACATGGCCACGCAAGTGGAAACTACATTTCCCAGTTTTCTTGCTTCCAGCCATGGCTGTGTGACTAAATTTAGGTGAGTAGAACAGAGCAGAATATCATATATAATTTCTAGGCTGTCTTCAACTTAAGGACAGATGTTGCCCCCGCACTTCGGTTCTCTCTCTCCTCCTGCGTTCCTGAGTGACCTGGAAGAGCAGAGTGGTCCCCTGGCACACACGGACTGGCTTACAGCATGAGAGAATACAGTTTTGTTTTATTTGAGGAACTTAACTTTGGAATCTTTTTTTTAACTACTAAGCTTTTAACACACTAGGTTTCTATGATTCTGTCTGCTATTTTTCTGGTTATTCTTTATTTTCTTTTGAACTCCTCCTTCTCTATCTGTTCCTTAAATACTGATTTTCTCAAGGGTTCTTTTCTGGCCAGCTACAGGGTTTTTTTTGTTTTGTTTTGTTTTTAACTCCAGTTTTGCTGAAATATAATTGACACATAACATTTTATAAATTTAACATATACAACATAGTAGTGGTAGTCGTGTTAGACTCTCAGTCGTGTCCGATTCTTTACAACCCCACGGAATGTAGCTCACCGGACTCCTCTGTCCATGAGATTCTCCAGGCAAGACTACTGGAGTGGGTTGCCATCCCCTTCTCCAGAGGAACTTCCTGACCCAGGGTTTGAACCCAGGTCTCCTGCATTGCAGGCAAGTTCTTTACCACCTGAGCTACAGGGAAGCTCCAACATAATGATGTAATATATGTACGTATACACTGTGAAATGATCACCACAATGCTTACTTAACATTCATCACCTCACGTATTTAACAAGTTTTTTTTCTCGTAATGAGAAGCTGTAAAGTCTACTCTCCTAACAACGTCCAAATATGCAATATTGTTAACTATGGTCCCCACAGAATATTGTTAACTATGGTCCCCACGCAATACATTACACCTCTCAAGATTTATCTATTTTATAACTGGAAGTTTGTATCTTTTAATCACCTTCATTTATTTCCCCCTCCATCCCCCTGTGTTTGGCAACCACTAATCTGTTATCTGTTTCTATAAGTTTGGTTTTTAGATTTCATATATAAATGAAATCATACAGCATTTGTCTTTCTCTCTTTGACATTTCACTTACTATAATACTCTCAGGGTTCATCCATCTTGTTGCAAATGGCAGGATTTCCATCTATTTCTATAACTGAATAATCAACTACTGTTCTTAGTTTAACCTAGTGATTCTTAAATTTTTTTTAGTCAATGACAAGTTTGGTAATTTAAGGAGGATTTTATACACATATACATATACATATACACATGTATATGGGCTTCCCAGGTGGCTCAGTGGTAAAGGATCTGCCTGCCAATAGAGGAGATGGTGGAGACCTGAGTTTGATCCCTGGGTCAGGAAGTTCCTCTGGAGTAGGAAATGGCAACTCATTACAGTATAGTTGTCTGGAAAATTCCATGGATGCTGGAGCCTGGCGGGTTACCATCCATGAGGTTGCAGAGTCAGATAAAACTGAGTGCTGGCATGAATGTGTGCTCACACACAAATATGTAATCATATATATATATATATGTATATATATATATATGTATAAAAGAGAGAATCATATAAACATTGGTCATTTACGTATAATTTGAAACCTGCTTTTGAACCTTCTAATTAACTATAGTAGCCAGATTACAGAATTTCTTGAGAAATACATCAATTGTCATGGTTGTCACTACCATTCATCTCTCAGGATATGTTTCCATCAAACGAAGACAATATCTGAGAATTTGGCAGCCATATTAAACTCTTTAAACGGGTCTCTAGTGCACTTAGGATAAAATCCAAACTAGGCTGTTCAAAAGTGAGCCAGTACTTATCTCTGCAGTTTCTTCTCAACCTCTCATCATCCCTAAAATTCTACTCTTTCCAATTTAAACTTCTCGCAGTTTCTCAAGCTCATTATATTCTCACTTTCATAATAGTGCCTATCTGTCCTTTGCCTGGAGCCGTCCCCATGCCTATTTAGCTGTCCTTACTTCTCAAACGTACTTCAGCCTGACATCTAGGTATTCTGTCAGTGAATGTCCTTTTTACACTGTACCCACTCTTCCCTCATTGTCATTTACCTCTCAGGCTCCACCTCCTATGAATTCACGGATTATCTGCTTTGTTCACTTTTACATCCTCACTAATACTTGTCACAGTTGATATATAGTAGGCCCTTCATATATATTTCTTTAATTACAATTGGCAAACTTTCCACAGGTATAGAAAATGTAATATTTAAAATGCTGGGTTAAAAGTAGGAATAAATCGTATTTCCTAGTGCATGATTCTCAACTGTTCTGAAGAATATAATTTTTTCAATGGGAAAATAAATATCTGCTCTCTAAATTCCTGTAATGCTTCATAACTCTCTTAAAGTCACATGCAAAACCAAGTTCCCAATGGGTATACTGTGTATTGTGTTCGTGTGTTCATCCCTTACAATTTGCAACACAATTTCTTACATTTCTTGAAATGATTCCATAGTATATTACACAACCGAAGTATGGTTTAAAATATTGCATATAACAAGAAGGGATAAAACTCTGTTTTTATTTGCTTTATATTCAAGAAGACACTCTGTGAAGGGATCTATGGTGGGGAGGAACAAGGCAGATGGAATAAATAAATAATGCCTATAAATCTATGAGAAAAAGACAAACAACCTAACAAAAAAAAAATGGCAAAGGTATAATAAGCCATTAGCCAGAGAGAGCATTTGAATTGTCAATAAATAAAGATGCATTCACATTAAAAAATGAGTAGCCTATTGTAGTCTCTAACTAAAGTGTCCATCCATTGCTCTCCTATCTTTAGGAATTCATTGGAAATCTTTCTGAATTCATTGTGCAAGCTAAGTTGCTTCAGCCGTGTCTGACTCTTTGCGACACTATGGATTACAGCCTCTGTCCATGGGATTCTCCAGGCAAGAATACTGGAGTAAGATGTCCTGCTCTCCTCCAGGGCATCTTCCCAACCCAGGGATCGAACTCACATCTCTTGTGTCTCCTGCATGGGTAGGGGTGTTCTTTACCACTAGTCCCACCTGCAAAGCCCCTGAGTTCATAGGAATAAAAGCAAATCAAGTTGAAGAAGTTTAGCATACTATTTTACTCAACAGATATCCAAAATTAAAACATTGGGCAATATTAAAGGCTGGAAAGAATGTGGGCCAAAGGGTACTCTAATAACTGCTGAAGGAAGCAGAAATTTGTACAGCACTGTCAGAGAATAATTTTACTATTTATGAGAGTAATTTGGAGACTTGCAAAACTGAGACCACATATATCTCACAACCCAGTGATTTAATTTTTGGATATATACCCTAAAAAATAAACAAAACTCCACATGCTCACAGGGGACATACACAAATGATGTTTTCTGCAGTGTTGTTGAAATAGCAAACATGTGGAAGTGACTTCAGTGCCCCTCAACGTACAGTGAAGAAGCTCTTCATGTGCTGCTCACATGTTCTTCATCCTTAAAACCTTCTGACTCTCGGAAACTCATTCCCGCCCCGCCCAGCCCCCAACTAAACACACCCTTTACCAATATTGCCAGTTTGAGTCCTAATCCATCAGAACAGATATTTTGAAAAGATACTAATGTTACAAATTAGCTGGAAAACTACAAAACAAGTCTCCTGAAGCCCTTTCAATAGACTCTCCTCCCCTCTTTTTTCACTATTACCAAAACCCATTCTGTAATATACCTATAACTGTCACCTATATATGTATATAATAATTTGTAAACTCTATACATTTATTTAACATGTATTATATGTAACTGTTAATAAAGTCAAAAGAAAAAGCCAAAAAATCCAAAGAACATTCCACAAACATTTTCCCATAGTACTTATCTCACATTCTTCTACTGTGCTTAAAGATAACTTTACTTTGGATTTAGAATAACTACACCAAAAGGTCATTTTGCAAAATGCTTTGTATTTTACTGAAATTCTCTGAAATATATTCACTTGCTAAGGTATGTGGGGCTTCCTGATGGCTCAGTGCATAAAGAATCCACCTGCAATGAAGGAGACACAGGAAATGTGGGCTCAATCTCTGGGTCAGAAAGATCCCCCCCTGGAAGACGAAATGATAACCCATTCCAGTATTCTTGCCTGGAAAATCCCATGGTCAGAGGAGTCTGGCAGGCTACAGTCCAAAGGGCTGCAAAGCATGGGACACAACTAGGCAACTAAGCATGCAAGCACTAGGGTATATGGATATTGTAACAGAACATTTACCTGTTAGACTTGATATGCATCTTTAAAATTTTAGCTATCAAAAATAATGTTGCATTTTCTCAGAATACAAGAAACAAGAATTACTATTTGCCATTTATTCACTCCATGATTGGTTGATAGAGTCTGGTTTTATTTTGGTTGTTTTTTTACTTCCTAGAATTTGGATATAATAGCTAACCTCAGGGCTAGCTGCTTTCCATACATTATCTAAATCAGTGCTTAAAACAGCATTATGAGACAAGCGTAGCTATCAGTATCTTTGCTGGGAAGAAATGGAGACTTTTAAGAAATTAAAGACTTTTCCTAAGGTAATAAATGAGTTAGAATTTGAACCCACATTTTCTGATTCCAAAGCTCATTGGGAAACTTACAAAGATGTCAAGAATATGGCTTGAATCTCTTGTCTTTGCTTCCCACATATAACTGCAATAGCTAAAATATTAAATGAGATCATGTAAAAGTGATAATCAAAAACAAGCCAAATCCTTCTATGGGCCAGAGGTAGAATAGAAATAGAAAATGAACGGCAGTGCAACAGTTGGTTTTTGGAATACGAGACAAGCATTCCTCTATCTGTAAGGTAACTAGGATGCCATACTTGCACCATAAGGGGTGAAAAACAGTGCTATGTTTACTGATTAAAATCTGAGTGTAAGATAACAGGAGGATGAATAACCATCTCTCTCCCTGGAGCCATGGTTTACATAGACTGCTCAGTAGGGAGGCCACAGGCAGCAGGTACAGTGTGGCAGTCAGCACCTGGGACAACTGCTTTTTGACTTGGTGACGAGATACGGTACACCCGTTATCAGAGATTCTGAGCTGGGAGTGGAGAGGGTGCAGGGCCAACTCTATGACCATAAGAGTAGGGTGAGGCTAACAAAGAAAGAGAAATTTAAAGAATTTTTAAAAATCCCTCTCACTCAAGTTGAGCCTGAAAACGAAAATTCCAATACATGTAAAATCATATAAAAAGACTGTCAGGAAATTTTTTTTACAAAATCAGTCAATGAAGTCATTCCAGAGATATGAAAATAATAGATCAATTTCAGAAGTTCAAAATAAGCATGTTAGAAGCCTTGAAGAGATGAAGTAAGAAATACCATCAATACAATTTATAAGAAAGTTAGTAGAGAGGAAACAATAAAAGTGGTATAAGAATTAATTAAAATTCCCAAGGAAGAAAATATAGTCAAAAAGAATTCTGGAATGGATACAGTCAAAACAAGAATTAGTAAATTGGAAGTAATCCACACACACAAAAAATGAGTAATGCACACACAAAAAATCACAGCACAGAAAGATTATGAAAGAGAATTTAAGAAATATGTATGATATATTGTGAAGCTTAAACATACATATACTAGGATGTTCTAGAAAAAGAGATTAGAGCTAATGGTAAAAGAAGCCATATTTGAAATGAAAATTCTTAAAATTTCCACAATTTAAGAAAGATGTTACTCCTAAGATCAAAGGTTCTAGAAAAATGAACAATGACTATGCTTTCTACCTCATAAGGAGGATAATAAAAACCATATGGTCACTCTCTACAAAAGTCTTTGAGGACTCATAATTTGTCAGAGATGATAGAATCTAATTCTGTAGATTCAGTCCTGTATTTTGATAGAATAATTCATCTGAAAAAACAAATTGATGAATGTAATTGAAACAAGAACACAGCCAATATGGTATTCATCCTCCATAGAGAAGGCATAAATACACTGCAACAGATGTCTACTGCTACCAGCGTATAGAACAAACCCTGATATTTAATGACCATGAGATTTAAGGAAGTCAGTCAAAGAGTGTCATAACCCTAGCATATGTCCAGGCCACTCGGTCACTCTGTCCAGCGAGCTCACAAGTACAAACACACCCACACACATACACATACACTCAGTGCGTGTATGTGTGTGTGATACAGTAATCTAATCACATTTAATCTAATGTGATACAGTAATATAAGGAAAAGACAGTTAATTACAAATATGTTTTATACCGGAATAAGAGAGAGAACCGGATATTAATTTGTGAACATATTTCCATTGTTCCTGTTAATCTAATACAAAATTTAAACATCTGTTGAAAAGTGGCCTTATATAAGAAAATATATACCTTCTTAAAACCATGGTTTAAAAATAATGCTATTGAAGACTGTAAAAGGTTTTAAAATATGCCTTCACCTCAGTAACTAATCAATAGGTAAATACAAATGGAAAAGACTGAAGAGAGTAGTTTAAGATTAAATGTTAAAACTTAGCAGTACATCTTCCTATCCTTTGTTTATCACGATTCATGTACTTCCATTAGAGGGAACCCCATTCTTTGTAGCCCCTCCCCAAAGCAGGCTAACTTCCTGAGTTGCTGTTTGAGATTCTAACCGAGGAGAATAATAAAGTTCTCTTTAATTTCTGGTCTCAGAATTGTTGAAAGGTAATAGGTAAGCTGTAAACATTTTTTTTTTTTTTTTTTTTACAATCTTCATAGCAAAGGGAGAAGTTTTCTAGGGCTTCAGTCATGTCTTAATTTTACTTACTGAGACGTATTAAAAGAAAAACTCAAACAATTTACGTCTCTGTTTTGACCATTTATATAAAGATCATAACAAATGGCATTATTTAATAATTGCACTTTGGGAGATCCTGATGAGAACGTAATTTTAAAAACCTCAAAATGCTCAGGCAAATAAACACCTCAACATTTTCTCTTAAAAAAAAAAAAAGGTTTTCACTTCCTTGCAACACTAATAAACAGTAAGAAACTGTGTATTAGGAAAAAAGAGAATGAATGTAACAGGTGACGAACATAATGAACTTGTTCTCTTAGAAAGGGATTTGTCAGTCACGTTTTGCAATTGTTGAAAGAAGCTTGTATCAAATCATAAGAATGGCTCAAAAATAATTCTCCTTATAGTTTTTGTATAAAAGTCAAGACTATGACTTAGTTCTGCAACAGTTGATAAGTTTTCCAGAAATCTTTAGAAATGGAGAGCAAAGTAATGCTTCAAAATTGCCCTCTAAGTAAAAACATATTTGTTCTTTCTTAAAAGCTTTCCTCCCTTTAGTGTAAAGTTTTATAGCTTCACAATTACTCCAATATATTTTTTTTTCTTTTTTTTAATTTAGCAAACAGAAACATAAATCTCAAAATATAAGGAGTTTACTTTAGGAAATTTTATTTTTAAAATAATTTTTCAAAATTTGTATTGAAGAGGTACTCTTTAAAAAGTTTAAATGGACATGAAACACAATTACAATATAGAACTCTGTATTCTATCAAATCAACAATGCAGAAGACATATTTCCCCCCTCATTCATTTGGTAACATCTAATTCAGTCACCTTGCTAATAAAACTGCTTTTTAAACAAAGTCAACAATAGAAATAATATTTTGGCACTTATAAAAATTATAATACTTTGCAGAAGAGTCTCTTCTATAACATTCTAGGAGTACTCCCTGTAGACTCTGATTTTTATTTTATTTTTTTAACAAAAGCACATTTAAAACTGGATTTTAAATGTGGCTAAACTATGAATTAAGCACAATTTACAGTGAGGTATTTTTTTTCCCCCAGAAAAAACAAGCTTACTAACTTCTGGTATATTTGCATTGAAATAAAAACTCCTCAGCATTGTTTCACAATTAAAAAAAAAAAAAAGACTGTGCAAAGTTTCTGCCATGAAATGTGACCAAACCAGGCAAAAAGAAACAAAAGAAGTTTGCACGCTGCTTCTCAAAAGAGGCTTACACAATCTTTTGCCAGGAATAACATGCATAAACTCTAAGGAGGCAACTGTTGGAATCAAAACACACTTACTTTTTAATATGTAAAGATGCACTTTCCCCCCCTATTTTCGATTAAAAATCAGAGGACACCCCAGTGAGTCTCGCTGGCAGTCAGATAACACACAGGCCCTGACCCTTTAACTCGCTGGAATTCCCACACAAAGCTCTCTTCATACGGACTGTGCTATATATTCCTGAGATAAGGTGGCAAAACGTGAAGCCGGGTAGAAGTGACACAAAGTTGGACTAAATGAAATGTTTACATATATTCTGTCACACCACGGTTCCTTCATTACCTATTCCACACATGCTTTGCCTAAAACAATATTTATTCAGGTTGAAGAGAAGCATGATTTAAACAAAAGGACAATTTTAAGAAACAGGACATGCAAGACAATACAAATAGTGTATTTCTCTGTGAGCACTGCCAAGTTTAATGTGAGATCAAGCAGAAACAAAACCAGATCGCCTACGAACTTGTAAGAAATGCTCCTGCTATATTTTTCCCTCAAAGGACAAACGATTTCTTGTTTTACAGCATAGAAAGTATATTTCAAATAATATCTGAAATCTGCACTCACCATGAGAAAGCAACGGTTGCGCAGCGTTAGTGTGCTATTTTCTGCCCCCGTTCCATTTCAGTTTTGCCTAGAGTTGTCCAACACCCAATAGCCCAGAGCTGCCACCCAGAGGCCCCTTCCACGAGCTGGCTTATTTGCCTGTCAATCTGAGCCTCGGCTTCTGAATTATGCGGCTGTGCACTTTGCTGAAGTTCTAATATAATTTCCATACGCTTCCCACCGCCTGAAGCAGGTAATTTGTTCTCTCAGTTCAGTACACACTCAAGTCACTTTTCGGGGAACTCTCTGAGCTCAGGCTTGAAGTCGTTCACCTTCAAGGGAGAGAGTTCTCGGTAAGAAGTGGGTGGAGAGAAGTTAAGCTCACTACAGGGAACTCAGAATGTAATCAGAACGCAGAGAAACTTCCTCTCTTTTTTTCCTTCCTTGCCAGTCTGAGCTGCTAGTGCCTCTTTCATAGAACTTAGGAATGTAAAGGAGGACGCAAAGAGGCCCCTCCAGACAAGCCTTTCTCAATCAATTAGCTTGCAGCCATTACTTGTGACCTTAGGTCACACAGCATAAGTGTGTGGGGTGTGCCTTCGGGGGTCCCAAGTCTATTTATTACAGCTGAGATAACCAAAACCAAGCAGACACTCCTATCTAGAAATATTTTTAAGAGAAAATATGCTAAAGAAATGAAATAGACCAAAGCTAAATAAATATTCCAAGTTTCTTTTTGCAGGAACAACTCGTAATTCAGTCAAAGATTTTTATTTTATTTTATTTTTTCCTATTAAGAAGTCCAAGACAAGGTATTTTTTTCCCATATTGGGTCAAATAAGATTTAGAACTAAGCAGCGAAATATTTCTTTTATATTAAATTTCAAGCTGGGAATATAGAAATGACAAAATAACTAATGCATTATATGGTCACAGATATCACTTAATAACTTTGGTTCTTAGGTTTTGTTTTAGTTTCATTCTCTTTAAAGATACTGACTTCTTATATCTAACCACAAAGTTAAACTACTATAAACAAAGTTCTCTAAGCTTAGGGAAATTGAAATCATACCACTTTGGGAGATAGGAACAGTTACTTTAAACTCTTTCAAGATTACATATTATCTTATTCTCATAACCACTTTAATTAAATTTTGTTTTGTTCTCTAGTTAATACAAATGCTTCCTCTCTTTAAAATACACATAAAAATGAGGGTTCAAAATAACAGAAAACAAGTGAAATACTAAAGAGAAAAGTAATCTTTTCAAACTGCAGGTTCGTTTGAACTTCATACATTGTTTGCATATTCTTCAAGGAAAAACACTTTAAAAATAATAGCCACCAGCATCATCAATAAGATAATGACACAAAAATATGACAGAATTTTATTTCAAATTAAATTTATGCTTCTGAATAGTATAATCCAATCAAAGAGCTGCACAGCATTTTATAGCAGTTATATAGACAATGACCACCCCCCAAAGCACGCCCGCCTGCTCAGCTGCTTTGGTCATGTTGGACTCTGCGACCTTAGGGACTAGCCAGCCAGGCTCCTCTGACCATGAGACTCTCCAGGCAAGAATACTGGAGTGGGTTGTCATGCCCTCCATCAGGGGATCTTCCCAACCCAGGGATCGAACCCGCCTTTCCTGCGGCTCCTGCATTGCAGGTGGATTCTTTTTCTGCTGAGCCACACGGGAAGCCTAAGCACCCCCCTAGCCATCATTAAAAAGATGAATCTGCCACATCCACGTCTCTCTCACCCTATTTACTTGAGAAGGCCACAAAGCATCATCTGGTGCAACTTTCTATAGGAATGGTAATATCACATCTGGATGCTGAACTTGGTATTTCGATCCCATTAACCTTTAGTTGTCCAATGGCATTATCTTCAAACTGGACATTATCTCACTTAAATAAGACAAGTCAAAAATCCAAGAACAAATAAAGCAGGTGAGAGAAATAGGATCAGATAATAGTATCTAGTGGATAGGATCAATTTTGAAAACTGTGGTAATAAAGAATTTAGTAATTAAAGTGTTAAAATTAGTTATGAATGGGGGTTAGGGCAGAAATGAGTTTCCATTTTTTTTTCCAATATTCAATAGGAGTCATTGATAGATTTACTTTAACATTGCCTCTAAGTTAAAAAAAAATCAGTTAATACAAATATCAAATCACTATGTTGTATCCCTAAAGCCAATAGAATGTTATATATCAACTATATCTCAAAAAAAAAAAAAAATCAAACTTCCCCTTAAAACTTTTCCCCTGTAGTAACAGTAAAAAATAAAACTAAAATTAAAAGTTAGATAATAATATAAACAATAATGACAATAATAATGTCTTGGCACCTTTTAGTGATTCAGTTGTAATATTTTTATATATTGAAAGCAAGTATTATTCCAAAGCATTTGAGTATATGTAGGCAGTAGAGATGCAGAAAATCAAGAATTCTAACTACTAAAATAAAGAATTATTAATTATTGCTTAAAAGGTGCCTAGTCTTCAGAAATTCCATGATTCAATGCCACCCTGTAATTCTATATTCCATTTTCATCTGTAATGAAGAACAAGTTTTGTTTTCTTGTTCTCTTATTAAAAACTAACAACTAGCTCCTAATAGTCAACGAGGTCCCCAGTCTTAAACATTAGAAGTTTACAGTCAACACCCCAAGGATCTGGCTTCTTCTGCAGCAGTTTTAGCATGCTAAAAACAAAAGATTTTATGATAAGTGCAGAAGGGTTGTTGACAACCTACATAAAACAAAATATACACCAGCATTTAAAAGAACTTTAGTGAATTCATAGTCTAGGATGTTTTCTTATGGCCAGTTGGCTAAAACAAACATAGACATATTTTAATTACACACAGATTATGAAAAGAATCCGCTTTGTGAAATGTGACCTCTTTCATCAAAAAGATTACTACTAGATAGTATTGGAAATAGTTTGTCAATTTGTTCCCCTCTCAGTTCCATCTAAGTTTTATAGAGCAAAAGTCTACTACTCTATATGCCATGGTAATTTAAACAAAAACTTCAGATAATTTTTACTAAATTCAACTAATTTGAAAAAAGATTGAATAGTTTAGATAGCTTTACCACCAGATATTTGTATTTACAGACATGAAGTTAGAATACATAATAAAAACAAAAATAATTTTAAATTATCTTTCAGTTAATTAAAAAGACATTCAAAATGATAGAGTATGATATTTCTATGTGAAGTTATAAGGACAATTTCTAAGCATTGTATAATAATGACAAAATATTAATGACATTATGTGGTGTTGAAATTTCCCATAAAAGTTTTATTCTATATCTATACATTTTTCCCTGCAATGCTTTGGAAGGTAGTCACTTTTGGACAGAAGAACAGATGAACTAAAATGAAAGGCTTAAAAGCATTACTATCAAATTGCCAATTTTCCATAACACCTGCTATGATAAGTTGATTTCAATCAATTTTCTACTAAAACACCTACACAGAAAAACACATCTTACAACAATCCTAAAAACTAAGTTTAAAGAGACAAGTTCCTTACCATTCTTCTAAAGCTAATGCTATTGGACTAAGAAAAAACATTGGATTGTCTATACACATAGACAGACTAGTCCTATTCATTTGAAAGTCAAGAGAATATTTCAACATTTCTTGATTAACTGTATTCTGATTAATGGAATGATCTCCCCCCCACTAAAAGCTGGATTATCATGATTTTATTAGGTATCAATAGAAAGTGCTGCTTCTTGGGACAAATAAAGGCATATCCTCACAGTACTATCTTTGCCTATTGTGACATTAGTATTCGAAAATTGGAAGGGAGAGACAGAAGATTACCATGTGACATCTTATACCCTAAAATTTGGTTAAAGCAATGTAGATGGTAGCAGAAGTAGAAAGATGATGGAGAAAGGCACATGTTAGGAACTGCAGCTTTTCCTGCTTGTGAAACAACACGGTCTGAGATACAGGAGACAGCCCTTACTTTTTGGAGAGTGAAATACACTCCATGTGTGCTTCTTGGAGATCTGCACACCAAGCTGCCAACCAGCAGGGGTGACAAGAAGGGGATTTCACCAGCAAGAAGTGGATGGTAAGAAAACAACAGGTGTCATCTGGGTGTACACATGATATTGGATAAGCTAATTTATTGTTAAACAAATAGAAAACAAATATAAAGTGTAGGCCTGTATAAAAATATGATGGAGAAAATGGGAAAAGAGCATTACAAAAGAAGAGCAATAACTGAATACAACCTATATTAAAAAAGGAATTTTAAGCAAAATTCTTGAAGACATGATCCTGATCCCTATAATATAAGAAGGAAGTGACCTAAAATAAAAATAAAGAAAATGCACATTTTAAAAAGACAAGAGGATAGTGGATTAAGAAAAAAATGAAGTGAAAATGAGAAATGACACTCCAGGGACTTCCCAGATGGCCCAGTGTTTAAGACTCCATGCTCCCAAGACAGGGAGCTGGGGTTTGATCCCTGGTCAGGGAACTAGGTCACAAGTGCCGAAACTAAGAGTTCATATGCTGCAATTAAAGAGGCTGCTTGCCACAACAAAGACCCAGCACAGTCAAAGAAATAAATATTAAAAAAAAAGAGAGAGACTCTCCAAAAAGTAACTGAAGTGATAGGGATGACAAATTTTTAAAAATAGGGAGACAAGTTTGAAATCTATAGCAACAGTGTAGGTGAGCTCACTGGAAGAAATCCTAAAATAATCGATTCCACTCATTTTATCTAAGATATCATAAAACATAAGGAAAAATTGAGAGAATGCTATGAAAAAGGGAAAATGCCTACAAAAATATGAAAAATTTCAACATAATGCATACACACTCTGGCACATTCTTTGAAAGAAACAAACACCTTGATGAAAAATATAAAAGGAACAGATAGTTCAAAGAAGAGATAAAAGAAATAAAAACTAAAGTAATATTGAAATATAGTACAAGATTTCCTATTGTTTGATAATTTTAAAAGTAATATTCTAAGTGGGTTATTCTATGCTTACGAGTGTATAAATTGGAATAAGCTTTGTGGAAAGTAATCAGCTTACATACACCAAGATTCCTGCATTTTTTCTTTTTATTTATCTGTTTATTAAGCAGATATTTCTCCATCACTTACTATGTGCCAGGCATTGTTTGAGGCAACAGGGATAAAGTATTTAACAAAATAGAACCTCTGTTCTCATTTGGCTCAGACTCGGAGGCAAAGGGAGACAAGAAAGAAGTAAACACAGCATGTTGGGCACTGCTGAGCACTAAGAAGAAAAGTAACACAGGCCAAAGCAATAATGAATGCATTGGGAGATGGTGGACACTATATTTATATAGGTGCTCGGGGAAATATATCTCTGGTATGACAGTGTTAGAGCAGTAACTGGAGCATGATGTAGAGGTCTATCATGATAACATATAGGTGACAACACTTCCAGAGAGGAATCTGCCAGTGAACAGGCTCTGAGCTGGGGAAGGATTCTCAGTAACATTGAATTAAGAAGTGCTAAGTCAATGATTCTTTGGTAAGGAAGGCAGACTCTTTTGTTAAGAAACTCCTCAGGGAGACAGACCAATATTTTTATACAAAGTTGCTTATATTGTCTACAAAACTGAGAATGAGTATAACAATGTGTGTTATACAGCCATTTAAAATCATTATTTTAGGACTTATTATTGTTGTCGAGTCACAAAATATGAACCTTAGGTAAAAAAGAGAAGAAATAAAAAAACAAGCTCTAGGTAATATATGATTCTAATTTTGTAAGATGACTGTCCTTCAATACAGAAAAAGGATCAGGTATTAAATGTTGACAGTACTGTCATCTCTGTAGCGCAGAGTCATGGATTGCTTGATTTTTTTTTTACTTTTTTTTTTTTCTAAATTACTTTAACTGTACTTTCTTTATAACAGAAAAATATTCATTAACGAAAAAGAGAGGCAAGCATTATTAACTTAGGTATACTCTTAACTCCAGCGGTCTCTTAATCACAACCATTGAATTTTTCAACTTATTTGATTATTTACACTCTGAAATGCAATCAGCTAGTACTTTTTGAAAATTAAATGAAAAGTTACTTCTTCCCTTCCATCTTACTGCTTCAACTCTGTTACTTGTCTACAGGAAAAAAAATTTAAAGTGTTTTACATGGAGATCAGTGGAGAAATAACTCCATAAAGAATGAAGAGATGGAGCCAAAGCAAAAACAACACACAGTTATGGATGTGACTCTTGATAGAAAGCAAGGTCCAATGCTGTAAAGAGCAATACTGCATAGGAACCTGGAATGTTAGGTCCATGAATCAAGGCAAATTGGAAGTGGTCAAACAGGAGATGGCAAGAGTGAACATCGACGTTTTAGGAATCAGCGAACTAAAATAGACTGGACTAGATGAATTTAACTCAGATGACCATTATATATCTACTACTGTACTGAAATCAGATGGATTATATTCTTTGTAGCCAAAGATGGAGAAGTTTTATACAGTCAGCAAAAACAAGACTGGCAGGTGACTGTGGCTCAGATCGTGAACGCCTTACTGCCAAATTCAGACTTAAATTGAAGAAAGTAGGGGAAACCACTGGACTATTCAGGTATGACCTAAATCAAATCCCTTACAATTAAACAGTGGAAGTGAGAAATAGATTTAGACTAGGTCTGATAGACAGACTAGGGACTAGATCTGGTAGACAGAGTGCCTGATGAACTGATGGATGTTTGTGACATTGTACAGGAGACAGGAATTAAGACCATCCCTAAGAAAAAGAAATGCAAAAAAGCAAAATGGCTGTCTGAGGGGGCCTTACAAAGAGCTGTGAAAAGAAGAGAAGTGAAAAGTAAAGGAGAAAAGGAAAGAAATACTCATTTATATGTAGAGTTCCAAAGAATAGCAAGGAGAAATAAGAAAGCCTTCCTCAGTGACCAGCGCAAAGAAATAGAAGAAAACAATATAATGGGAAAGACTAGAGATCTCTTCAAGAAAATTAAAGATACCAAATGAACATTTCATGCAAAGATGGGCTCAATAAAGGACAGAAATTGTATGGACCGAACAGAAGCAGAAGATATTAAGAAGTGGTGGCAAGAATACACAGAAGAACTGTACAAAAAAGATCTTCACAAAAAAAGATCTTCAGATAATCATGATGGTGTGATCACTCACCTAGAGCCAGACATCCTGGAATGTGAAGTCAAGTGGGCCTTAGGAAGAATCACTATGAACAAAGTTAGTGGATGTGACGGAATTCCAGTTGAACCATTTAAAATCCTGAAAGATGATGCTGTGAAACTACTGAGTGCAGCAACTCAATACGCCAGCAAATTTGGAAAACTCAGTAGTGCCCACAGGACTGGAAAAGATCAATTTTCATTCCAATCCCAAAGAAAGGCAATGCCAAAGAATGCTCAAACTACTGCACAATTGCACTCTTCTCCCACGCTAGTAAAGTAACGCTCAAAACTCTCCAAGCCAGGCTTCAGCAATACGTGAACCGTGAACTTCCAGATGTTCAAGCTGGTTTTAGAAAAGGCAGAGGAAGCATATATCAAATTGCCAACATCCACTGGATCATCAAAACAGCAAGAGTTCCAGAAAAATATCTACTTCTGCTTTATTGACTTTACCAAAGCTTTTGACTGTGCTGATCACAATAAACTGTGGAAAATTCTGAGAGATGGGAATACCAGACCACCTGACCTGCCTCTTGAGAAACCTGTATGCAGGTCAGGAAGCAACAATTAGAACAGGACATGGAAAAACAGACTGGTTCCAAATAGGAAAAGGAGTACGTCAAGGCTGTATATTGTTACCCTGCTTGTTTAACTTATATGCAGAGTACATCATGAGAAATGCTGGGCTGGATGAAGCACAAGCTGGAATCAAGATTGCCAGGAGAAATATCAATAAACTTCAGATATGCAGATGACACCACCCTTATGGCAGAAAGCAAAGAAGAACTAAAAAGCCTCTTGAAGAAAGTGAAAGAGAGTGAAAAAGTTGTCTTAAAGCTCAACATTCAGAAAACTAAGATCATGGCATCAAGTCCCATCACTTCATGGCAAATAGATGGGGAAACAGTGGAAACAGTGGCAGACTTTATTTTGGGGGCTCCAAAATCACTGCAGATGTTGACTGCAGCCATGAAATTAAAAGATGCTTACTCCTTGTAAGAAAAGTTATCACCAACCTAGACAGCATGTTAAAAAGCAGAGACATTACTTTGCCAACAAAGTTCTGTCTAGTCAAGGCTATGGTTTTTCCAGTAGTCATGTATAGATATGAGAGTTGAACTATAAAAAAGCTGAGTGCTGAAGAATTGATGCTTTTGAACTGTGGTGTTGGAGAAGACTCTTGAGATTTCCTTGGACTGCAAGGAGATCCAACCAGTCCATCCTAGAGGAAATCAGTCCTGAATATTCATTGGAAGGCCTGATGTTGAAGCTGAAACTCCAATACTTTGGCCACATGATGCAAAGAACTAAATCATTTGAAAAAACTCCTAATGCTGGGAAAGATTGAAGGCAGTATGAGAAGGGGACAACAGAGGACGAGATGGTTGGATGGCATCACCAACTCAATGGACATGCATTTGGGTAAACTCTGGGAGTTGGTGATGGACAGGGAGGCCTGGCATTCTGCAGTCCATGGGTTCACAAAGAGTCAGACATGACTGAGCAACTGAACCAAACTGAACTGATATGTAAAATCATGTTCATGTAGGGACATACTCTTGCTTTCTCCTTTGAGAGTATATCACAAATGCCATCTCCTTCATTCAGTGACAAATGTCTTCTCACAGTATCTACTACTTTGAACTTAATTAGATCTTCTTCCCAGACAATCTAAACTATCTCATGTCTAAGACCCTCCCTGTCTTTATGGGTCCCAAAGGACTGGGGGAGCAGCAGGAAAGCAAGATGAAATGTTGCTATAGTTAAGGCTGTGTGCAGCAAATGGGTGAGCAAGTAGGGACTTGAATGATGTTTAAAATGAAAATTACAAGAAGATAGAAGGAAGTAAAGAAAGAAAGAAGAAAGGCAGAAAGGAAAGGAGAAAGGAAGGATGGAAAGAAGGAAGAAGAAAAGAAAGACAGAAAGAAAGAAGGAAAACAGAACTCTACACAAATGGGTCATTAATGAAGAGAAAAAGAACAAGGCACTGGAATACAAAAGCAAAATCTCAGGCTCAAGAATGAGTACAGGTTGGCCAAAATTAGCCAGTTCCATAACTTTTGTTGTTTCAAGAAAGATGTGAAAAATAAGTCTAGGTCTATCATTCAAAGGTCTTGTTAAAACAAACAAACAAAAAACAAAACAAAACAACAATGACAACAAAAATAAATAAAGCAAGTAAAGGAGGTAAAATATGGAGATTAAAAATAGGAAAAAAGGGGAGAATGCAACATTCAGAGAGACAGAGAGAGAGATTAACTGTATAATCTGAAAAAATAACTGACTAGAATGGGAAGAAAAAGCATGGCTCCTGAGGAAGTGACAGGAAATGTGTACATGTAAGTGTTTCTGTGTTGCTGTATCACTGTCAGTGAGGCTTTAGAAGAGAATGTGGAAAGTAGTCTAACTGGACTGGAGATGATGGCAAATGGGGTTGAGAAAACTAGAGTGGTTGGAAAGTATGAGATTGATTCAGATCAAAGAAAATAAACAGATTTACAAACTACAGGGGAATGGAGAAAAGTCACAAATTGGGACCAATCGGGATGGGTCACATGCCTCGCATGCCTGCGTGCATGCTTAGTCATTCAGTCGCGTCGGACTCTTTGCCACTCCATGGACTGTAGCCCGCCAGGCTCCTCTGTCCATTGGATTTCCCAGGCAAGAATACCGGAGTGGGTTGCCATTTCCTCCTCCAGGGTATCTTCCTGACCCAGGGATCCAACCCACAACTCTTACATCTACCTGCAGTGGCAGGCAGGTTCTTTACCATTAGCGCCACTGGGGTGGGGGTTGGGGGAGAAGTTTAGTGAGAAATAAAAGCTGATGCCTGATCCCGTGGGAAACTGTGTAGGAGGCAAGTGCTGAGGTCTTCAACGGAGGGTCTTCTGAATGGCCAGGACTGAACTACTGTCCATCTATTCAGATTGTCAGGGATCACAGAGGGGATCCTGAGCCGTCCCCATGCACCCTCAGGTCGGTAGGATCCATCCAGTCAAATCACTGCTCTGCCTCTCACAGCTAAATCTGCCTGGGCCCCAGAAACAGACCCAGGGTACTAGAGCAGTAACAGGTTGGGTGGCGGGGGGGTGGGAATAGAAGCTTTAGGCAGATGTACTCTAGTATATCAAGACTCATTCAGGGTGGTAGTGCTCAGGTAAGGACTAGAATCGAGTTGCTATTGACACAGAGGAATATCTTTGAGATAAAGCGAGGCTTTCATGAGCAGGTCATGAAGAACAGCTTGAGAGGGTATTAAAATGTCAGCCTACCGGAAGTTCTTTCTCTGTAGCTTTTCTTGGTTCCTTCTTCTCCTATAGTACCAAGACATTAATTCTAATATGTGTAAAGTACTATATCTGCAAACTCTTACATATATATATTTATTTATTTTTATAAATATATTATATATATAACACATGAAGATTACATTCATATCTTTATAACTACTCTCAGCCTTCAGACTAGGATATTTGGGACTATCCAGGGGAAATTCTGAGTCAAGGGATATTGTCAAAAGTGGCCAGCCTACCAGGATTAAGGGTGCTAAATTCAAGTTAATATTATATACCACTGGTTCTAAAACCCTTGTTATACTGTACTTGAAGCTCTGGTTGCTATTATTAAAATTTAGACTATTAATTTTGATAAGCCTAAAGAGTTAATCTTTGGCAACATACTACTATCATGAGGTCTCGGAGCCTATACCCCAGTGATAAGACCTAAATTTCCAATTAGGAAAGGATATGATGGGCTATTGAACACAAAGGCAGATAAATTTCTGTGATTCCAGTTTTAAAACTTTCAATAAAGAGCTGTTTTTTAGATCCTAACCGCTATTTAATTAGATTGGGGAATTGTTGTCATGTTTGTAATTTTGTCCCCAATTCTTAGCTAAATTAATTAACTTTGAGACTTTTAATGAAAAGAAATTGATTCTAACTATGGCATATGCTCAAAAAGTTATATAAATGTCTGAGCTAAAACACTTTAGAATATGTTATTTAGCTTACACACTATAAAGTTTATTCTTTTCCTGCTTTCTCTTTTTCAGAAAACAAAGCTCAAGAAGAAATAGGCAAACATGGCAGGATACTTGTAAATACAGAGAACTATAAAGATCTGCTATGAGGTGCTGTCTTCTTCTTTAACATGGGTCAAAAAGAGAACGCATTAGTGTGTTGAATTCCAATAGGAGCCATGAACACTATCTTGACTCTCCCCTTTCACTGACTAGATATGTGCTGACTTAATAAACCGTGTATTACAAGAGTACAAAATTGTTGTATATAATTTTAATGAGTACAAATGTGTATAAATTTCTTTCAAGAACATGATATTAGTATGGCCATCCTTAAAGACAGAAGTTCTGAGTATATTTTAAAAGGAAGAAAGTATAAGTAGTGGACAAAACATTGGTCCAGGCATAAAGATTTACATAAAGTGAAAATGAACATTTAGGGAAAGAAATGATGAGGAAAATCACCCAGAGACTTCCACTGACTGGTTCCTTTATACCTTGCATCCCAACAGACTTTCTTACCCCACAGGAGTCACAGCATCTCGAGTTAACAGAGCAGCCAACCTGTTCCTCACATTCGTGTCTTCTCTCAGATTATCTCCAGTGTTTGGAGAGCCTTGCTGCCACAATTTCTCCATTTCAGATAACTTTGTTCCTTCTTTCTTTTAAGATTCCACTGAAGTGTCACCTCCTCTGCCCACCCCCAGGCTCAATTGAATTCCTCTCCCCATGGAGTGCTGCGATTCATGGGGTCACAGAGTCAGACACGACTGAGCGACTGAATTGAACTGAACTGAACTTCCAATCCCACTTTGTGAGAGCCAGCCTTGCCCTTACCACTTCCACTGAGTGGTAGATTTCCATCACTTTGCCACTTATGCTTCATAACTATCTCTTCATTCCATTCTCTCATCTTTGTCTCATCACCTCTGCTTTGGACCTGGTCATTTTCATCTGCTGCTCACCTGGTCTCTTACAAGGGACACCTAACTGATCTAGCTTCTCTTCATCCTTCCAATAATCAAAATTCTGCCAGAATTTTCTTCCTGATGGACCATGCCACTTTTTTTTGTTGTTTTCTTTAAGCCCATTTTTCTTCATTTCCAAAATAATAAACACCTGTACTTTATTTTTTTTTTTATTTTTTTTTTTTTTATTTCAACTACAGAGGGCAGGTCTTTATTCCCAATCCCGATCCCCCCTCCCACCTCCCTCTCCACCCAATTCCTCTGGGTCTTCCCAGTGCACCAGGCCGGAGCACTTGTCTCATGCATCCCACCTGGGCTGGTGATCTGTTTCACCATAGATAGTATACATGCTGTTCTTTTGAAATATCCCACCCTCACATTCTCCCACAGAGTTCAAAAGTCTGTTCTGTATTTCTGTGTCTCTTTTTCTGTTTTGCATATAGGGTTATCGTTACCATCTTTCTAAATTCCATATATATGTGTTAGTATGCTGTAATGTTCTTATTCTTTCTGGCTTACTTCACTCTGTATAATGGGCTCCAGCTCATCCATCTCATTAGGACTTGATTCAACATGAATTCTTTTTAATGGCTGAGTAAATATTCCATGGTGTATATGTTACCACAGCTTCCTTATCCATTCATTCTTGCTGATGACGGGCATTCTAGGTTTGTTCCAGTCCTGGCTATTATAAACAGTGCTGCGATGAACTTGGGGTGCACGTGTCTCTTTCAATTCGTTTCCTCAGTGGTGTCATGCCCAGAGTGGGAATTGCTGGGTCACTATGCAGTTTCTATTCAGTTTAAGGAATCTCCACCTGTTTTCCATGGGCTGTATAGTTGCATTCCCACCACAGTGTAAGAGGGTTCCCTTTTCTCCACACCCTCTCCAGCATTTATTGCTTGTAGACTTTTGGATAGCAGCCATCC
Source organism: Cervus canadensis (assembly GCF_019320065.1). Classification (NCBI taxonomy): domain Eukaryota; kingdom Metazoa; phylum Chordata; class Mammalia; order Artiodactyla; family Cervidae; genus Cervus; species Cervus canadensis. The sequence continues at coordinate 18,890,795 of NC_057412.1, forward strand.
TGACTGGCGTGTAATGATACCTCATTGTGGTTTTGATTTGCATTTCTCTGATAATGAGTGATGTTGAGCATCTTTTCATGTGTTTGTTAGCCATCTGTATGTCTTCTTTGGAGAAATGTCTGTTTAGTTCTTTGGTCCATTTTTTGATTGGGTCATTTATTTTTCTGGAATTGAGCTGCAGGAGTTGCTTGTATATTTTTGAGATTAATCCTTTGTCTGTTTCTTCATTTGCTATTATTTTCTCCCAATCTGAGGGCTGTCTTTCACCTTACTTATAGTTTCCTTTGTTGGTGCAAAAAGCTTTTAAGTTTCATTAGGTCCCATTTGTTTAGTTTTGCCTTTTTATTTCAATATTCTGGGAGGTGGGTCATAGGAGGATCTTGCTGTGATTTATGTCGGAGAATGTTTTGCCTATGTTCTCCTCTAGGAGTTTTATAGTTTCTGGTCTTACATTTAGATCTTTAATCCATTTTGAGTTTATTTTTGTGTATGGTGTTAGAAAGTTTTCTAGTTTCATTCTTTTACAAGTGTTTGACCAGTTTTCCCAGCACCACTTGTTAAAGAGGTTGTCTTTTTTCCATTGTATATCCTTGCCTCCTTTGTCAAAGATAAGGTGTCCATAGGTTCGTGGATTTATCTCTGGGCTTTCTATTCTGTCCCATTGATCTATATTTCTGTCTTTGTGCCCAAGTACCATACTGGTCTTGATGACTGTGGCTTGTAGTTAGAGTCTGAATCAGGGCAGGTTGAATTTCCTCCAGTTCCATTCTTCTTTCTCAAGATTACTTTGGCTATTCGAGGTTTCTTGTATTTCCATACAAATTGTGAAATTCTTTGGTCTAGTTCTGTGAAAAATACCGTTGGTAACTTGATAGGGATTGCATTGAATCTATAGATTGCTTTAGGTAGAATAGCCATTTTGACAATATTGATTCTTCCAATCCATGAACACGGTATGTTTCTCCATCTGTTTGTGTCCTCTTTGATTTCTTTCATCAGTGTTTTATAGTTTCTATGTATAGGTCTTTTGTTTCTTTAGGTAGATATTTGGAGAGATCACAAAGACAACACTGAAATTACAAAGGATCATAAGGACTACTACAGACAGCTCTATGGCCAAATAAAATGGGACAACTGTGAAAGACAAATTCTTAAGAAAGTATAACTTTCCAAACCGAACCAGGAAGAAATAGAAGATCTTAACAGACCCATCACAAGCAAGGAAATCGAAACTGTAATCAAAATCTTCCAGCAAACAAAAGCCCAGGACCAGATGGCTTCACAGCTGAATTCTACCAAAAATTTAGAGAAGAGCTAACACCTATCTTACTCAAACTCTTCCAGAAAATTGCAGAAGAAGGTAAACTTCCAAACTCATTCTATGAGGCCACCATCACCCTAATTCCAAAACCTGACAAAGATGCCACAAAAAAAGAAAACTACAGGCCAATATCACTGATGAACATAGATGCAAAAATCCTTAAAAATTCTAGCAAACAGAATCCAACAACATATTAAAAAAATCATACACCATGACCAAGTGGGCTTTATCCCAGGAATGCAAGGATTCTTTAATATCCGCAAATCAATCAATGTAATACACCACATTAACAAATTGAAAGATAAAAACCATATGATTATCTCAATAGATGCAGAGAAAGCCTTTGACAAAATTCAACACTCATTTATGATTAAAACTCTCCAAAAAGCAGGAATAGAAGGAACATACCTCAACATAATAAAAGCTATATATGACAAACCCACAGCAAGCATCACCCTCAATGGTGAAAAATTGAAGGCATTTCCCCTGAAATCAGGAACAAGACAAGGGTGCCCACTCTCACCACTACTATTCAACATAGTGTTGGAATTTCTGGCCACAGCAATCAGAGCAGACAAAGAAGTAAAAGGAATCCAGATAGGAAAAGAAGAAGTAAAACTCTCACTGTTTGCAGATGACATGATCCTCTATATAGAAGACCCTAAAGACTCTACCAGAAAATTACTAGAGCTAATCAATGAATATAGTAAAGTTGCAGGATATAAAATTAACACACAGAAATCCCTTGCATTCCTATATACTAACAATGAAAAAACAGAAAGAGAAATTAAGGAAACAATACCATTCACCATTGCAACAAAAAGAATAAAACACCTGTACTTTAAATAGCAAAGATGTATTCATCATAATCTGATTCCAACATTTACAGTCTCATGACCCTATACTCTTCCACCCTTAATCTATGCTCGAGCATATTAAATATCTTGCCATCCAAATCAATCCATGCTCTTTAACATTATGTGTCTTGTGTTGAGGCAGTCCTTTCCATAAAATGCCTTTTCCTCGGTCAGTTCTTCATGAAACTCCAGTTCACCTCCCAAGACCCTGCTCAAGTTGTGCTTCATAAATCCTCTCAGTCTCTGCCAAGTGTTGCTATTTGCTACGTGTCTGTAAGACCACGGCATTTTGCTCAGATATCTAATTTAGCACTTATAATATCGTATTTCCGTTGTTGATTTTTATTTCTGCTTTTGGATTTATGTCTTACACCAAGTAAATGCTGTGCTTTTGTTTCTTTTCTATGCCAATAGATGATGAGCTCATGGAGAGCAATAAAACTGATTTATTGGTTCTGTATTTCCAAAGCTTACCACAATGCCCAACACTAAGTATATAATCAACAGATTATTGAAGTTGGAAAATAAAGGGTAATAAAGGCAAGGAAAGGAGCAGGATCCATTTGATAGGAGATAGCAGCTTCCCCAGTGGCTTAGCTTGCTGTGAAGGAGATACAGGAGATTCAGGTTTGATCTCTGGGTCAGGAAGATCCCATGGAGAAGGAAATGGCAATCCAGGAGGAAGAAATTGCAAACCACTCAAGTATTCTTGTCGGGACAATCCCATGGGCAGAAGAGCCTGGCAGGCTACGGTCCATGGCTTTGCAAAGAGTCGGACACAACTGAGCACATCAACTCATTTGTTTTCCTTTTTTCCACTACGTAATAAGAGGAGAGGAATACATGAAAACACTCTTTAAAATTCCATATCTGAGAAAGCTCCAATGCTTCTGAAAGAAAGTATACTTCTTATGGCAGGGGTAGAATTATGAGAAATAAAACTATCTTAAGAATTAAAGTATGCCCATTTCAAGAAGGTAAAATAAATATCTTCGTACATCTTTCTTCTTCAGTAATCATCACAAAGCATGAAGGAGAGAAAGAAACTCTAATACAAACTGTGTTTGCTTCTTGTAGCTGCTGTAACACATTCCTACAAACTTAGTGGCTTAAAACACATTTATTTCCTTACAGTTCTGAATGCCAGAAGATCAGCATCAGTTTCATGGGCTGAAATCAATCCTTTTGGTAGATCCATGTTCTCTTTGCAGGTTCTGCAGAAGAATCCCTTCCATGCTGCTTCTAGCTTTTGATGACTTCTCTATTTCTTAGCATTTCCTGTCTTATTGTCATATCACTCCAGTCTCTGCCTGTATCTTCATATTGCCTTCTCTGTTGTGTATTAAATCTCCCTTTGCCTCCTTATAAGAACTGATGTGATACACTTAGGGCCTATATTGATAAGCCAAGATAGTCTTCTCATCTCCATGTCCTTAACTTAATTACATCTGTAAAGGCTCTTTCTCCAATAAGGTAACATTCACAGATTCTGGGAATAAAAACATGGACATATATTTCGGAAGCCATTACCAGTCTACCACACAAGCCCAAATATTTTCTAAAACTAGGGACTTTTATAGCTCTAAATCACAATATATAAAGGCAGAAAGTGGGTGTAATAATGGAATTGCATTTAACAAGAGTAAATTAAAGACAAAGAGCAAATGATAACAAATAACAAACATACCTACACAATAATTTTCAGGAAAAGCTCAGACATTGGAATATACAGGTATTGTCAAAGGTGGGGTTGAGGCTACGAGTTGAAAAGAGACAGACTATTTGAAAAATGGTAAGAGGAACATTTAGGCACCTATTTATGATCACACAGTCACTATAAAGGAATTAGAGGATTAAGTTCTCATTTCTAAAGGAAGTAAACAGTGTCTGGAGAAACTGAACTGGAATGGCCCTAAACTATAACACAAAAGGCAGCAAGGAGCTTTGGTACCAAAATGCAAAAGGTTATAGGTTATATGAAAGTCTAAGTACACAGGGAACTGTGAAACTTCAGCCTTCCCCAGCTAAGTCCCAGGAGGTTTATATACTCAAAAAAAAACAGTAAGAATTTTTCTCTTGAGCAAATAACTTGCAAAAGAAAAATAACCTCCAATACAGATAGTAAGGTGTTGTCTTGCCCACCAAAAAGGTCAACTGCCAACCCAGTGGATCAAAAGTGAAGTCTACTCCTGACAGAAATCACTCCTGTACACAGAATTCCAATTAGGTTTTCAGCACCACTTTCAAAAATAAGGTTGGAAAGTCAAGAACCATCACTGGGAATCCATCAAGGAAAAATTAGGAAACAAGTGAAAGGAATGAAGGAACTCAAGATAGTGAATCTCCAGTGAGAAGAATACAATTTCAAAGGAATAATAAATAACATCCACAGATATGAGGGAAGATATTGCCCTCGTGAAGTAAAACAAGACACAATAAAACATATAAGAAGCAAGCAATGAATAAAGCATAAAATTACTAATTTAGCCCATAAACATCACAAGGAAAATTTACTAAAAATGTTAAAAGATAATAAATAATAAACTGAGAAAGAAAAATTAATAAATAGGGAAAAGACTTTTGAAAAGTAGATTGTCAATGGAGATAATGCTCACAAATGCTAATTCAGGAAATGGTGGTTCAGTCTTCCCAGGTGACTCTGATAAAGAATCCACCTGCCAATGCAGGAGAAACGGTTTGACCCCTGATCCAGGAAGATCCCACATGCCAAGGAGCAACTAACCCATGTGCCCTAAGCCCAGGAGCCACAACTGCTGACCCCATGTGTCATGATTACTGAAGTCCGTGTGCCCTACAACCCGTGCTCCACAAGAGAAGCCGCTGCAATGAGACGCTTGCACACCACAAGTACAGAGTAGCCCCCATTCACTTCAACCAGGCAAAAACCCGCTTGGCAACAAAGTCCCAGCACTGCCAAAACTAAATAAATAAACAGATTAATGAACTAATCAAATTTTAAAAAGAAATGGAGATGAGAAAAAAAAATGTTACTGAAAAAATGATTAGGGATATAAAACAAGGAAATTTCTCATAATTGGTAGCATAAGTCTTGTGACTAAAAAGATCTATCAAGTGTCGCAAGACAAGGAATGAAGAGAAACCTACATTAAACACATCTGATAGAATCTGTAACAGCAGAAACAAAGAGGATATCTCAAAATTTTATTAGTGAGAAAGTAGGTGATACATAAAACATCAGGATCAAAATGACATTGGTCTTCTCAATAACATAAGAAACTGGAAGGTAATTTTTAAAATGCTTTTAAAGTTCTGAGTAAAAGTTATTTTAGGCCTATCATTCTATTCCCAAAGATTCAAGCAAGCATCAGGTAGAATAAAGAAATTTCTGAACATACAAGCTTGTAAAATATTTATTACCTGTAGAATCCCTTTGAAAACATTACCAGAACATAAGCACTCAGAAAGGGGGGGAAAAAAAAAAAACTATAAAAAGGAGGGTATAATTTCTAGAAAGAAGAGGTTGTAACATAATAAAATGGAAACAAATTTCCAGGATGACAGTCAAAAAAGCCCCTGAATGACATATTTTTACACATTGCTTTAGAGAACAATTAGACAAGATAAACTGGGAGAATACAGGGCCCAGGAAGGATTAAATTTTTTAAAGAAATTTTAATGCTATAGATGATCTAATCAACTTACCTAAATAGAAAATTGAAGACAGAAGTGTTTTATAAAGACTTTGAAGTTTTTGAGACAGACAGAAAAACAAGAAAGGGAGAGAGGGAATGAGGAAGGCAGATGGAGGAAAAAGAAAAGTAAATCAAGCACTTATTAATTCAAGGGAAAACAAAAGTCCTACAGTGAAAGGAATATAAACATGTCAAATCTCCAGTCTCAAAATTAAACACTAGTTGTACAGTCTTCATACTTAAAAACTCAGATCTGGATTTAAACTAAAATGGTGACGTAGCTATAATTTTGTTAAGAATAGAGCAAAAAATTACAGAGTTTTCAGAGAGCTTAAATTTTTCAACTTTTGCAGTAAAAATCAAACAAGATCTAAGCTGAGGAATCATGAGCAGGCCTATGCACATTATTTAAAATATAGAGAAGTAAAATAAATGTAAAGAAGTTAAAAGTGACTTCCTTCCTGCATTGCTGCCAAATGGTTTGTTTCTTTAGATTTCTTTTTAACTTTAAACTTATTTGCATTTTAAATATGTGTGCATATATTTATTTGATAAAAATTTATTTTTAAAAGAAATATTTTATTTTTAATTGAAGGATAATTGCTTTACAGAATTTTGTTGTTTTATGTAAAACCTCAATATGAATCAGCCACAGGTACACATATATCCCCTCCCTTTTGAACCTCCCTCCCATCCCACCCCTCTAGGTTGATAACAGAGTCCGTTTGGGTTTCCTGAGACAGACAGAAAATTCCCATTGATTATATATTTTACATATGGGAATGTAAGTTTCCAAGTTACTGTCTCCATACACCTCACCTCTTTCCTTTGTTTAGAATTATAATGAGTCAAATCAAATAGGCACATGTTCCGTATTCTCTTTAACATATTTCAACAAAGTAATTATATTACTGATATAACTATTAAAGGAATGAATTAATGTATGGATGTATGCTATAGTAAAACATTCCGAAATATTAGAAACAAAGAAATGTTTCTAAACTATTACATTTGATAGTAAATATAGTTCTTGAAGGAATCTGTAGAGCAAACTTGATAGAGAAAATAGTTTATTTTTACAAAGGGAATATGCATTCCTAAAATTATTTGTATTATTTCTATCTGATTTCCAGAATATTTTCTTCAAGAGAAGCACTGGTTAAGTACTGATATTCATTCTCATCTTCATATCATCACAGGCAGTTTAAATAAAACTGCTGGAGAGAAGAAATGTCAACTTGTCAATTTAAAATTAATACCCATTCAAAAACTTTCTATAGGTGTACCTATGCCAATTTTATAAACTGCTAATAATGTCTTATTTCTCTTCCTTAACTTATCTTCAACTTCCTTAACCCTAAAACAAACTTAATGCAAAATTATATCTTTCAGAGTAATAATGGCCCTTTAAAAATTATATTCCCACCAAACACATTGAGAGCAAAGTACAAAGAGTTTACAAAACAGGATGCGATTCCCCATTATTATTTCTGGAGAGCATCCTAGTCTGATGTTTTTACTTCTGCCATTCTTAGAGAAAGTACATTATCCACAACAGGTCAGTCCAAGTCCTACTTATTTCCTCAGGAATAAGGGTCAGACACCACGCAGGATCCTTGGGAAAGGAGCCTAAAATTACCAAAAAGGCCATCTCTGTAAGACATCAGGAAGCACAACTGTTTCCACTGACACAAACATGATAAAAACAAAATGCTCTAGAACTATGTGCTTTGTGAACCATAGTTTGTAAAAATATCACACATGCTGTGTTTTGACCATCCAAGAGAAATCAAAGTCACTCTGCAAGCATCTCAGTCCTACTGATGTTTATGATTCTAACATCAGGAGCAGGTTCCTGGGACTCAGTCAGTATCTGCTAGGGCAATGTTAGAAAAAAGCTTTAAAATGCCCTCTTTGTTCCTGACCTGCTATGGGAATTCATGGCATGCAACATCAAAGGAGAAAATTCAGGTCACCTCTGTTGGATGTAGTTATGTGGGCGTGTGGATTAAAAACATGCAACAGGGAACCTGGCAGATTCTTGTTTCAATCTGGTCTCTTCTTTGACTTCTCTCAAGGCAATCCTTATCAATAATTAAAGGAGGGGCCTCAGACCATTATAGGGATGTGCTGGTTCTACAAAAAGTGATTTAGGATAATCAAATCCTTCAACACTTTCAGGAAATGACCAATAAAGAAGCAGCACAAGATCCTGGTAGCTCAAAGGGAAAAAAGAATGTCTGAAAATACTTCTATTTCACCATGAAATAGAATAGAAGTCAAGCTGTTCATGCACAGCTGGAGAATATGTAGAAGTAAGCTATAACACTCTTAGTTTAGCTTCTCCAGAAGTTACAGGTTTTGATGCTCTTAGGATATAGCTTGATAGGATGGTGTTCTATAGGGTGCAAAGTGGTCAACCATCTAGCAGCTAAGATCACTGGGTCCCCTCAAGTGATCAGACCCTCAAGGAAATGGATTGCTTGTGTCCAAGAATTTAAAGTTTATATCATACAAATGATAAAAGAGCAGAGATATAAACCATGGTAACATGCACTAATCAAAACCAGTGATCAGCGATAGATGCGAGGTAAGAAAAAATAAATAAAATTTTGTTATTTGAACAAAGCTTTCATTTTCATCATTCTAAGGGACTTCTGAAATTTGACTTTCAATTTCCTACTGACTCTAATTGCTATGTCACCTGGTTTCCAACTAACAAAAATCCTGCCCCTCTTTGAAGGCTCCTCTCAAACTGTACCTCCTTGGAAACAATTACCCTGACCATCCTAGATCTTGGCCATCTCTACTGAACTCATCTACACCTCTCTCACCAGTTATATCTTGAGATGTTTTAAATGTATCTCGGTTTGTTTAAGCCAGAGTCTTGTTTCCCTTGTCATAGTGCAAATCCCACTAGACCAAGAACCAAGCCTATTTTCTGTTTTAATTTCCTACTGCTCACACCTTCATCCTACATAATTAATATGAAATGGTTGACAAAAAAACCTATATAAAATTTTTCATTTAGCCTAAGTAGTATTGTATGGCTTCTGTTTGTCTTAAAATACATGTTACAAGGAAGAGATTTAGGCTGATCTGTGAACAAATAGTATCCAATCACCCAAAGCTTCTTTTTTAGTTATTAAGGAGCTTGGCTTAGACTAAATGATAAACAATAGATGGGTAATATTTACAGAGCAGCTTCTGAGTTGCTTGTCAGTCATTCACAGGTCACCTTGATATGTATGAGTTCAGTAAAGACTTTATTGTCATTTGCTCCCTCTACCCAAGAACATGCTGGGCCTGGAAAATATCTTCAAACATATTGTTAAATTTAAATTAAAAAAAACTTTCTTAAGCACATTGAAATTCACACCTAAGTTTAGTTCAAAGTTAGACATGCCTTTTTTAAGTACTTTTTTTTTAATGAACAGGACTGGGAAAGGTCAGTTTTCATTCCAAACCAAAGAAAGGCAATGCCAAAGAATTCTCAAACTACCACACCATTGCACTCATCTCACATGCTAGCAAAGTAATGCTCAAAATTCTCCAAGCCAGGCTTCAAAAAACAGTACATGAACTGTGAACTTCCAGATGTTCAAGCTGGATTTAGAAAAGGCAGAGGAACCAGACATCAAATTGCCGACATCCATTGGATCATCAAAAAAAGCAAGAGAGTTCCGGAAAAACATCTACATCTGCTTTATAGACTATGACAAAGCCTTTGACTATGTGGATCACACTAAACCGTGGAAAATTCTTCAAGAGATGGGAATACCAGACCATCTGATCTACCTCCTGAGAAATCTGTATGCAGGTCAAGAAGCAATAGTTAGAACTGGACATGGAACAGTCTGGTTCCAAATCAAGAAAGGAGTACGTCAAGGCTGTATACTGTCACACCGTTTATTTAACTAATATGCAGAGCACATCATGAGAAAAGCTGGACTGGATGAAGCGCAAGCTGGGATCAAGACTGCTGGGAGAAATATCAATAACCTCAGATATGCAGATGACACCACCCTTATGGCAGAAAGTGAAGAAGAACTAAAGAGCTTTTTGATGAAAGTGAAAGAGGGGAGTGAAAAAGTTGGCTTAAAGCTCAACATTCAGAAAACTAAGATCATGACATCCGATCCCATCATTTCATGGCAAATAGATGGGGAAACAGTGGAAACAGTGACAGACTTTATTTTGGGGGGCTCCCAAGTCACTGCAGATGGTGACTGCAGCCATGAAATTAAAAGATGCCAGATCCTTGGAAGAAAAGTTATGACCAAACTAGACAGCATATTAAAAAGCAGAGACATTACTTTGCCAACAAAGGTCCATGTAGTCAAAGCTATGGTTTTTCCAGTAGTCATGTATGGATGTGAAAGTTGGACTATAAAGAAAGCTGACTGCCAAAGAATTGATGCTTTTGAACTGTGGTGTTGGAGAAGGCTCTTGAGAGTTCCTTGGACAGCAAGGAGATACAATCAGTCCATCCTAAAGGAAAACAGTTCTGAATATTCATTAGAAGGACTCATTCTGAAGCTGAAATTCCAATACTTTTGCCACCTGATGCGAAGAACTGACTCATTGGAAAAGAGCTTGATGCTGTGAAAGATTGAAGGTGGAAGGAGAAGCGGACTACAGAGGATGAGACGGTTTGATAGCATCACCGACTCAATGGACATGAATTTGAGTAAGCTCCGTGAGTTGGTGATGGACAGGGAAGCCTGGCGTTCTGCAGTTCATGGGGTCCAAAGAGTCAGACATGACTGAGCAATTGAACTGAACTGAACTGAACTGATATGTTTAAATGCTATTCTCTCAAATCATCACACCCTCTCCTTCTCCTACTGAATCCAAAAGTCTGTTCTTTATGTCTGTATCACCTCTCCTGCATGTAAGATCGTTGGTACCATCTTTCTAGATTCCATATATATTTGCTAATATACAATATTTATCTTTCTCTTTCTGACTTATTTCCCTCTGTATAATAGGCTCTTGGTTCAACCACCGCAAGAGAATTGACTCAGATACGTTCCTTTTTATTTTTAGTTTTTTAAATTTATTTACATTTTAATTGAAGGATAATTGCTTTACAGATTTTTGTTTTCTGTCAAACATCAACAAGAATCAGCCATAGGTATACATATATACCCTCCCTTTTAAAAAAGTCTTTTTAAGTACTTTTTCAAAGATGTTTTTTGTCCTCAATGAAGATTCAATGATCTGAGAAAGTAGGTCTGAGGAGAACACAATACTGTATAAACTAAGAAATGTTATCTGCCATGCGCAGACTAAAATACACGAAGTAAAAACTAAACTCAAGGAAACATAAGACACTTTTCTATGTTTATGACCGACTTGAAAATGCTATAGCCAGATTTTTTGAAAGAGCCTTCATTATTCATATGAGTTATTTTTTGCTTACAGGGAAAAATATACCATTTCCAATTATAAATTTATACATTTAAAATGAGTAGTATAAGAAAAACACTGTAAAAGACAACTGAGTTATACAAGAACTTAAATGCAGATTTGAGGCCCATTATGTGGTCAGCTATGTGACAGCTACCTAGCAGATAAACATGCTCATTATATAGTCCTTGCTGTCAGAAAGATGGGAAAATGAAATAGTCACACATATAGGGAAAGAAATCTGAATGCAGGAACAGATTTTGATGCAAAAGAGAAAAGGATTTAAATGTATGCTGTTGCTTTTTACCAGAGGGAATTTGGGAATGTTACTTAAATTCACTATGCCCAGTTTCTTGTACAAGAAACAAAATAGTTCCTCATTCCCTGAGTGCTATGTGAATTAATTGAGACATATAATATAGGACACCTAACAAAATCTGTGGAAAAACATGGTCATCCAACAAATGTATGCTCCCTCTCTGCTTTACCCAAAGATGTATTAGTTTAAGACAGCAGAGATACAATCTAATTGGGAAGAAAAAGACAACCACATCCACACAAGGTTTTATAGAGAAGGAAGGAATTTAAGAGAACTTTAGGACAGGAGAAAAACTAAAGCAACAGAAAAGGTGTTTAGAGAGAGTAAAATATGTTTACAGAAAAGTAAAAATACAAGTATAAATGAAAATTCTTACATATGGATGAAAATACACAAAAGTGGAAAGATAACTCTAGATGGAAGAAGGGCTTATGTGGAAAAAATAATTACATGTAAAGTAAGTAAAAATGTAAGTTGAGGGACAGACCATGAATTCCAAGTGGAAGAATGGGGATCTTGGAAAGCCAATGAAACCTCCTGAGCACAGCAAACAGAACTTATTTTCCTAGAGATAACTGCTAATGTTGCTATCAAAATAAATTATTAATACTCTAACTATGAAGCCTTTCCTTTTGGAAATGTACATTTCTTTCAATTACTGCAAATAAAAATTACCTTTCATTTAAGTTTAAATTGAGTTTTTATGTAAGAGAAATTTTCCTAAAGAGCATTATTATATTTATTTTGGTCAAATAAATTATATTGTACCTTTAAGAAATGGCCAACAAGGCAACAAAAACCCTCTCAAGTAATTACTTATAAGTATTCAGAATCAGGGCCAGGCAAGAAACAGAAATGCACATAAGTCTAATACTGCATAAAATGACCACGCTTTGGGAAGCAGGGCAGATCACTAACTAAAAACACTATAATGGATTTTTAATGGCCCTCTGTGGAATTCTTCAGATACAATAAAAACCCTTTGTAATGAAAATAAATTGCATATATTATACTTATTATTCAGTAAGACCTGATTTTATTTATCTGCAACATCTTTCCAGAGGAAAGGTAATACAGTCTAAAAAGCTCCTACCAAACAAGCTGTTTTATTCAGTTTGTTCCTCCTTTCACAATTCCATCCTCTTGAAGGTAACGAGGTTTTCCTGGTTTTGGTGGATGTTACCTATTATCCAGGCTGCCCACTTTGGCCAGCGTTAGGGCTCTCCAGTGGCGCTGGTGGTAAAGAGTGAAGTGAGGTGAAAGTTGCTCAGTCGTGTCAGACTCATTGTGACCCCATGGACTATACAGTCCATGGAATTCTCCAGGCCAGAATACTGGAGTGGGTAGCCTTTCCCTTCTCCAGGGGATCTTCCCAACCCAGCGCTCGAACCCAGGTCTCCCGCATTGAAGGCAGTTTCTTTTACCAGCTGAACCACAGGGGAAGCCCAAGAATACTGGAGTGGGTAGCCTATCCCTTCTCCAGGATCTTCCTGACCCAGGAATTGAACCGGGGTCTCCTGCATTGCAGGCGGATTCTTTACCACCTGAGCTATGAGGGAAGACCAAGTGGTAAAGAACCGCCTGCCAATGCAGGAGACACGGGAGATGTGGGTTTGATCCATGGGTTGAGAGGATCTCCTGGAGGAGGTCATGGCAACCCATTTCAGTATTCTTGCCTGGAGAATCCTGTGGACAGAGGAGCCTAGTGGGCAATAGTCCATGGGTGACAAAGAGTTGGACACAACTGAAGTGACTTAACACGCACACATGCACACTATTATCATCAATAGCTCATATATAGTCTCATAGCTCTGTTTCAAATGATTTAAGTGTCCTGAAAAAGACAGAAAAGAGAAGGAATTTTGGTATTCACAGCAATATAAGAACAAAGTGCCTTGGGTCTGCACATTCTGGAATGCTGTTTATTTTTGAAAGCTCAGATAAACAAAACACTTTCACTGGTCAAAATTAGAGTATTAAAAGTTCAGTTCAGATGAATTAATAATGCTAATCCACCTTCTTGCATTTATTCAAGATGTTCTAGAGTGCTTAGTTTTATCAGAAAGGTGGAAAAGGTGGAGAAAAAAACTACTTCTATAAAATGATGAAAAGTGTCTTAATATCTCATATTTTATATACTATTAATATTACTCGTATTATTTCAAATCCAATTTACCTTGGCACCTCAATAAAATCAATAATAAATCTATCACAAAACTGTTTTGCTTTTGTCTTACTCTTACTTTGATTTTTGAAATCCTGGATCATTCTTAAATTTAGCCTCACATCAAAAAAAAACTTACATTTTCCAGTGACTTCACTCCTAAAGCACTTTTTAGATTTAATTTATGCCTAATGTTACTTCAGCAGCATTAATAAAAAGGACATTTTTTTTTCCAAACTGGGGAGTGTGCTAAGATAATGAAATGACCTGACAGTCCTTAAACTGTTAAGCATAAAAGAGGCACCTTTGGAAAAAAAATCCTTGAATGAATGCATGGGCAGAAAGCAGATAGAGAAAGAAAAGTTCCCGTTTTAAGAACAGAAAAGCACAAGAAAAAAAAAAAAAGAATAAAAATGGCGATTGGTTAGAGCAAGAAGTGTGTTTTAACGTGAGGTGATTTGAATGTGTTCTTAGGTTCAGGGATTGATTCCTATTGAAATACAGGTATTGGCAAAAAGAAGAATGTGTACTCTCTGTGGGAGAGATTGAAAAGGACTCAAGGGTGTTCCAAAAAAGAAAGACCATCACTCATTGGTTCAGAAGGAAGGCATCATAGAAGATGGACACACATTATACCAATTTCCTCAACTATATGATGACAACACTGATATCAATAGCAATTTATGAACCTCTTATTATATGTCAAGTCATATTTTGTATCAAGTATTTTAGTCCTCTAAACAACCCTAGAAAAGAAGGAAACATTATCCCCCAAAACCTAGCTACAGAGAATTTAAGTATCTTGGTCAAGTCACAACTAGCCAGTGCAAACCCAAGATCTGAACCAGATATTTGTTAATGCTTGCTGGATTTCCATATTATTATTTTTATTGTTTATAAAACTGGCAATAATTATGTCCCTTAAGGGTGTGTGTCAGGATATGAACAGCACTTGGGTGCATATGGTATATTCGTGAGTCTAAGAAAATGGGAGGTTAGGTGTGGCTGAAGTGATGGAAGACATGTCAGAATCTCCAGAAAGTTGAAAGGGGATGTATCATTGGAAAAGACCTACTCAATGTGTTCAATTCTGTAGTTTAAGCATCAAAATTATTTATAGAAGGTAAATTACTTTATTTATTTTTTTTAATTTATTTTTTTTTAATTTTTATTTATTTATTTTTTTTTATTAGTTGAAGGCTAATTACTTCACAACATTTCAGTGGGTTTTGTCATACATTGATATGAATCAGCCATAGATTTACACGTATTCCCCATCAAGGTAAATTACTTTAAAAGGAAAGGAGTGACTTTGGTTGCTGAAGCATGAGTGAAAAAGTTGGAGAATCCCTCAAAATGTTTAATCCAGATCCTCTGGGCATGCCAAAGAACCAGAAGTCAGAAAAACAACCTGCTCATCCCATTCCTTTTCTTACACAAACAAAATGCTACCCTTCATTAATAGAGTGAAGTTCTAACTACTTAGGCTGGCATTAAAAAATCTTGGCAATTTTGCTCTAGCCATCTTTCTAGCCTCACATCCTATAACCTACGTCTTTTCCTCATAATACATATCTCAACAACCCCAAACATCCCATAAACTGATATGCCACCTCTGTAGGGAAATGCGCTTTAGAAATCTTATTTGTGGATTACGACTCAGCTCAAGGTGAGTGCTAGTGGTAAAGAACCCGCCTGCCAATGCAGGAGCCATAAGAAACTGGCGTTTGATCCCTGGGTCAGGAAGAGCCCCTGGAGGAGAGTCCATTCTGGTATTCTTTCTTGGAGAATCCCATGGACCAAGTGGCCTGGAGGGTTACAGTCCATAGGGACACAAAGAGTCAGACATAACTGAAGCAACTTAGCACACACACACTCAGCTCAAATGTCAACTCCTCTCTAAACATTACCATGATTCCTCAAGCTTTTCCTATGCCTCTGCAAAGCTATACATTTATTATACATATATATTGGCCTACTTTCTTCAGGCCAATATGTATGTGTACATATATTTATATTTATGTGTAAATATAAATATATGTATGTATTATTGCAAATCCAGACTTGAAGAAAGTACGGAAAACCACTAAGCCACTCAGGCATGACCTAAACCAAATCCCTTATGATTATACAGTGGAAGTGAAAAAAAAAAAAAAATTCAAGGGGTTAGATCTGATAGACAGAGTGCCTGAAGAACTATGGATGGAGGTCCATAACATTGTACAGAAGGCAATGATCAAAACCATCACCAAGAAAAAGAAATGTAAAATGCAAAATGGTTTTCTGAAGAGGCCTTACAAATAGCTGAGAAAAGAAGTGAAAGGCAAAGGAGAAAAGGAAAGAAATACCCATCTGAATGCAGAGTTTCAAAAGGCAGCAAGGAGAGATAAGAAAGCCTTCCTAAGTGAAAAATAAAGAGAAATAGAGGAAAACAATAGAATGGGAAAGACTAGAGATCTCTTCAAGAAAATTAGAGAACATTTCATGCAAAGATGGGCACAATAAAGGAAAAAACAGTAAGGACCTAACAGACAAACAAGATATTAAGAAGGGGTGGCAAGAATACACAGAAGAACTGTATAAAACAAGATCTCAATGACCCAGATAACCACAATGGTGTGATCACTCACCTAGAGCCAGACATCCTGGAGTACAAGTCAAATGAGCCTTAGAAAACATCCCTACAAACAAAGCTAGTGGAGGTGACAGAAATCCAGCTGAGCTGTTTCAAGTCCTAAAAGATGATGCTGCTAAGGTGCTATACTCAATATACCAGCAAATTTGGAAAACTCAGCAGTGGCCACAGGATTGTAAAAGTCCAAGTTAGCAAAGTAAGGCTCAAAATGTCCAGATGTTCAAACTGGACTTAGAAAAGACAGAGGAACCAGAGATTAAATTGCAAACATCCCCTGGATCATGGAAAAAGCAAAGAGAATTCCAGAAAACCATCTACTTCTGCTTTATTCACTACATCAATGCCTTTGACTGTGTGGATCACAATAAACTGGAAAGTTCTGAAAGACATGGTAATACCAGACCACCTTACTTGACTCCTGAGAAATCAGTATGCAGGTCAAGAAACAACAGTTAGAACAGAACATGTAACAATGGACTGGCTCCAAATTGGGAAAGGAGTACATCAAGGTTGTATATTGTCACCCTGCTTATATAACTTCTATGCAAAGTACATTATGTGAAATGCTGGGCTGGATGAAGCCCAAGCTGGAATCAAGATTGCCGGGAGAAATGTCAATAGCCTCAGATATGCAGATGACACCACCCTTCTGACAGAAAGTGAAGAGGAACTAAAGAAATTCTTGATGAAGGTGAAAGAGGAGAGTGAAAAAGCTTGCTTAAAACTCAACATTAAAAATCTAAGATCATGGCATCCAGTCCCAATCATTTCATGGCAAATAGATGGGGAAACAATGGAAAGAGTGACAGACTTTATTTTCTTGGGCTCCAAAAGCACTGCAGATGGTGACTGCAGCCAAGAAATTAAAAGACACCTGCTCCTTGGAAGAAAAGCTATGACAAAACTAGGCAGCATATTAAAAAACAGAGACATTGCTTTGCCAACAAAGTTCTGTATAGTCAAAGCTATGGCTTTTCCAGTAGTTACGTATTACGTATGGATGTGAGAGTTGGACCATAAAGAAAGCTGAGCACCAAAGAATTGATGCTTTTGAACTGTGGTGTTGGAGAAGACTCTTCAGAGTCCCTTGGATTACAAGGATATCAAGCCAGTTAATCCTAAAGGAAATTAACCCTGAATATTCAATGGAAGGACTGATGCTGAAGCTGAAGCTCCAGTACTTTGGCCATCCAATGGGAAGAATTGACTCATTAGAAAAGACCCTGATGCTGGGAACGTTTGAAGGCAGGAGAAGGGGACAACAGAGGATGAGATAGTTGGATGGCATCACCAACTCAATGGACATGAGTTTGAGCAAACTCTGGGAGATGGTGGAAGGACAGGGAAGACTGATGTCCTTCAGTCCATGGGGTTGCAAAGAGCTGGATATGCCTGAATTACTTAACAACAACAACAACATACACACACACACAGATTTACAATATTATGGCTTCCCTGGTGGCTCAGGTGGTAAAGAACCCGCCTGTGATGTGGGAGGGCTGGATTCAGTATCTGGGTTGGGAAGATCCCATGGAGGAGGGCTTGGCAACCCACTCCAGTATTCTTGCCTAGAGAATTGCCATGGGCAGAGAAGCCTGGCGAGCTACAGTACTGCCAATGGGGTTGCAAAGTTCAGACATGACTGAGTGACTAAGCACACACAATATTATAGTCTAAATATCCCCTTCCGTACATTCATTCAATCATCAAACAAATATTTGCTGAACTATTATGTACCAGACATACTCTAAGCTCCCTAGATCAAGGACTATTTGTTATTTTGCCATTTTGTGGAGGAAGAGGTCATAGTGGTGGTGGTATTCTCTATTGCCTACTCACTGCCCAATACATATTAACCATTAATTCAATATTTGCTGAATTGGGCAATCCATGAGAGCCTCGTGGATTGAACATCACCATCAACACAAATAAACATTAAAAATAACTGATATTGTGATTTCTAGGGAGAAATAACTGCATGTAGAAGAATATATGCAAAATAGCATACCTTTAAATTTGGCAGGGTATTAGATATGGAATTTTTATGGTGTTAATTAGAAAGGAATTTTTAAATGTTAATGAGGAATGACACCATTCTGATACTTTTAATTCTATCCTTCAAGTTTAAGTGGATCTTAATCTCAGGACCACCATGTTAGACTCACAGATTCTTAAAACCCCAAGGGCAATTTGAAATCTTTCAGTTCAAACCTCAGATTTTACAGATGAAGGAAGTGTCTCCAGAGAGACAAGCAGAGCTAGGACAGGAGTCCAGGCCTCTTCTCCCAGTGTCTCCCCCTGAGTATCCGGTCATCGTGTTTCTTTTTTCTTCTTCTTTTAACTTTTATTCTCGAGCATATCCAATGAAATACTGATAGAAAGTTATCTGCAGGAGAATTGTCACTTGGAAGAAAGGGGAGATTTGATGGTAGAGAATACATTTCCTTCTTTTTACATCCTAAGATCACTCCTAAAATTGTCATCTTTTATAAGAACATAAAACAATGCTGAAAATTTGATTTTTGACTGACAAGAACAGAGGTCAGATTAAACCTTTATTTCCATTTTTATTCCATTAGTCTCCAAATTTATGGATATCCAAATATGTTAAATAGGATGTCATATATATGACACATATACACATGTTCTTTCCATTATGGGAAACAAATATTTCCACTCCTTTCATCTGGAAAATTCCCTGAAATGTCCTTACTTATGGCTGATTTGATTAATCTATCCAATTCTCTATTGATACAGTGCAGACTGACCATGATTAATCTGTTTATCTACTAAGCATGGGAAAAGAAAGTTTAGGCAAGCAAGGCATTGTGTCCTACTAACTATGAGATCATTTGTTCTATTAGTTTTTTTTCCTTCTGGGTTGTTTACATTTTGAAGTGAATTCAACATTCTTTTCTTCAAGAAAAATACATTAGCTTCCACCAATCTAATTTCCAGTCACTTTAAAAGAAGTTAAAGAGAAGTTCCCTCTAGCCCTGAAAGATTATTACAAGCATAGAGTGTGGGGGAGGAATCTACCCTTGCTTGACTATGATGAGTCTTTGGGCCCACAACTGGAGTACAGCCGTTGCAACTGCCTTGGTCTGAGGTACATCTGAGTTTAAGTATCACTGGGATTTAGAGCTAAATATCAGCTAAACAAAGGGCAAAACCTTAGAAGGGCAAGAATCAGGATACAACAACCTATGTAGGCATTGCTGGCTATATATTACACTTAACATCCAGTCTCAATTGACCACCTTTCATTGTTTTCACTTACAAGTTGATTCCTGATTCCAATCATCCTCGCTTTGTCATTTTACTGTATTTTTTAGTCCCAGTATTTACAGTGTTTTTTGGTACTTGCTGGAAATAGATATACAGCTTCCTCCTTGAAACCAGGCCACTGACTGGCACCATTTCTTGACACAAATTGCTATGTCATTCCAGTCTAACTGGCAACTTGCAATTTCAAAAACAAATTCAGCTGTGACTGCTTTTAAAACATCTTACTAGGTTACTTTTCTGTCTGATGTCACCCAGGTTTCCAGAAATCTACTCAAACTGCCTAATGAGGCAATAAATTCCTTTATTGACTGTTCAGAATGTGGAAACAAATCGGAGTGACTCACTCAGGTCCTTTTCTTAACCCCCTTATTCAGCAAAACAGTTTATTTTATTGAAAGAATAGGAAAAAAAAAAAAAGAGCTGACAATTTAGAAATAAGCTAAATAAGTCCACACTCTTTTGGGCCTCTAGAACATAAAGGACTATCTTTTTGGCAAGAGTGTATATTATGCCTTAATTGACATAGTAAAAGAGCAATATTTCTCATCCCCGTGAAAATTATTCCCATATTTGCCTTTCACTTAATATGAATATTTTATTTCACTTTGTTTTTATGAAGAGTTTTCTTGTTTTTTTGACTTTATGGTTTTTGTTTGTTTTAAGAAGACACAATGTTCCTCTGCTTGTAATTATTCACAGATACAAATTTTCTTACTTGGATGGTAATCTTAAAGGCAAATCTTGCTTAAAATGTTTTATTAAAAAAATAGAAAATAATGCAGGAGAAAAAGCACCTGAAATTTTACATTTCTCTTCCCAGTTTGCCTAAGTAAATATTTGAGTTATTTGTATTCTCTGAGAATATTCCAGAAAATAATGGATAAAACTATTTGGGGGATTAAAAACAATAACCACTTGTCAAAAATATATGCTTGTATGTACATAATGGATACACATCTAAAAGCAATATTTTTGTAGTTAAAAGTGGCTTAGACCAAATTTAGCTCAGGCTCCCTAATTTATAGACATGGAAAGAAATGTAGGGAAATAAAGAGATTTAACAAATACCACTGGAAAGTTGGTAGATGGCATTACATCTCCTGAGCCTAGAATGTTCATTCCAACATTGCATTACTTCTGAACCTGAAAATTCCATACAGTGCTAGCTTCTTTCTCATGCACTCATTCATAAAAACCAAATCTTAAGGGCAGTAGTTAGCAGTGGTGGTTGAGGGTCAGGGGCGGGGTGTGGCAGTGGTCATCTCTGCCTTAAAATGTTGGGAGTCAGCTTTTTATCTTCTCCTTAAAAAGAGCAGCCTTCCTCATAGTTAAAAATAGTATTTCACGTTCCTCTTTTCTGTTCTTTTTAATTTCAAATATTCTAAACTGCTTGCTTGAAAGTTGGAACATTACTATGCATATGAGAATGGGAAGGAAGTGAAAATAACATTGACTGAGCAGCTATTACATGAGAGTGTCTAGGATGCTTCATTTATAAAATCTTCCTTGAGCTCCTGGAATTCCACAAGAGGAAAGATACTAAGGAAAGAATAGAGATAGCTTACATTAGGAAACTATGGCATATACAGTTATTTACTTACGCATTTATTCATTTATTATTTTTTGAACTATGCACACCTTGGTATTTTAATTCAAAATGTACGTCACTTATACATTAACTCCCTAATCACTGACTTAACACCAAGGTCATCTCTTAAGGAGATCTACACTATTAGAGTTTCTTAAATAAACTACACCCATAACTGTTAGGCTTCCCTGGAGGCTCAAACAGTAAAGAATCTGCCTGCAATGCAGGAGACTGGGGTTCAGCCCCTGGGTGAGAAAGATCCTCTGGAGAAGGGGATGGCAACTCACTCCAGTATTTTTGCCTGGAGAATCCCATGGAGAGAGGCGCCTGGCAGACTGCAGTCCACAGAGATGCAAAGAGTTGGACACAACTGAGTGACTTACAGCTTTGCAGTAAGTGGTAAATTCTTCAGTCTTTTTTTTTTTTTTTAAGGGTCTCCTTCATAGGGTTTTTCCAGAATAATTAATTTAGTTTTCACAGAAGCAATTCCTTTTTCTTTTAGAAGTTTCAAAAGAATGGGACCTTAGTTTTTACCTTCATCTTGTTAACTGTTATTCATATTTATATATGTAATTAATGTTTGTCTTAGAAACATAATTGGTTAGTACTAGAAGAGACCTCAGTCTCTTAACTATGAGATTTAACCTCTACATTTTACAGATAATGCCTAAGAAAATAAAGTAGTTTATTAATGGCACACAGAAGTGTAGTAGAAGAGAAAGAACTAGATATATTACAAAGAAACTGTTATTTTCTCCAACATGCAGTTTCTCATCTGTGTATGTTGTGCTATGCATTCAGTTGTGTCCGACTCTGTGACCCCATGGACTATAGCCCGCCAGGCTCCTCTGTCCACGGGGATTCTCCAGGCAAGAATACTGGAGTGGGTTGCCATGCCCTCCTCCAGGGGATCTTCCCAACCCAGGGATTGAACCCAGGTCTCCTGCATTGCTGGTGGACTCTTTACCATTTGATCCATCAGGGAAACCTTACCTATATATGAGTATACTT
The DNA here is from genome assembly GCF_019320065.1 of Cervus canadensis. Taxonomy (NCBI): domain Eukaryota; kingdom Metazoa; phylum Chordata; class Mammalia; order Artiodactyla; family Cervidae; genus Cervus; species Cervus canadensis. Next base: position 18,913,064 of record NC_057412.1, read on the forward strand.
AAATATTCTTCTCATGCACATAATTTGATTTTCAAAAATAAATACACAAATGAATTAATCTTGCCCCAGAACTTCATAGACAAAATCAAATCTCTAAGCAGCACTGACGTTACAGAAAAAAGTTCATGGATTACCGTACATGTTAATACCACCCCTTAATTACCAACATGTACTGGAAACAATTGCCACTATCACAGATCATTTTGTGCTGAAAATAAAGAGCATGAACAGGAAATCATCTTTTACTTTCAGCAAAAATATTGCTACTTTCATTCTCTTCATTAACTCACTACCGTGGAAGACTAAAATTCCAGTTAAAGGAAATTACAAATTTCTAAATCTTAGCAAAAATAAAATTATTCTTGAAAAGAAATGAACTCATGAATTAATGATGCAGCTGGAAAAGTACATTTTAAATGCATTTCTTACTATAATTTTCCACACAAAAAAATAGTCCTCTGGGTGAACTTTACTAACAAAGCCCTTTCAGGCACTCTGCGTACTCATTTCTACATATTAATTTTTTTTTAAGTATGCAGAGTTGTGAAGGGACTGAAAACATGGGCCATATGAGAAGCCTCCCCAGATTCTGATAGGTATGTGCCAAACATAACTCCATATGTCTTTCTCAGTTTCGGTACTTATCAGGAACTTGTCAAGTCAGTAAAACAGACAGCTATTTAATTTTAACATGAGAATAAAATTTTTGCACTGTAATTCTTAAAACCCCACAATGCTCTTTCCTCAAAGGATCATTTCACAGCAGCTGCATGACAGGCTAAAAATCACAACAGGTGGTTCCTTATCACAAGTTTTCACTAAATAGTTTTTGCAACTTCAAACAAAACACTTCAACCTTCGTCACTTTATACATTTGTGTTTGTGTGTGTATTTTGGACTTGGAAATCTCTAATTGATCTTTTACATACTCCTATTGTGAACAATTTGCTTGAGAAAATGGCATTTGTGTACCATATATTATATAGTTTACTTAATGAGTGGTGTGTATTAGTTGCTCAGTTGTGTCTGACTCTTTGTGACCCCATGGACTATAGTCCACCAGATCCTCTGTCCCTGGGATTCTCCCAGCAAGAATACTGAATACTGGAATGGATAGCCATTCCCTTCACCAAGTGATCTTCCCAATCCAGAGACCAAACCTGGGTCTCCTGCATTGCAGGTGGATTCTTTACTGTCTGACCAGGGATTCTTTACAGTCTTACACCAGGGAAGCCCAAGTTTTTTTTTTTTTTTCAAGTTTACTTAATACCTTTTTAAACTTACTTTAGAGAATTGGAAGTGGGACAAGTTTTACCTGGTAATTCAAGTCCAAAATTTACTTTTCTGCTTCTTCTCAAAAAGTCCATAAGCATACTTTAGAAAATAAACAAAGAAACAAATAAATAAATAGCAGCTGATCAAGTTACAATATACCATTGTAAGAATTTAAGGACTTTCTGATATAATGAAGTAGGTAATACAGAAAAGAGAATGTTTTTCAAAGAGCAAGTACTTTATTAATTTTATGTCTGAATAAGGCTATTAAAAATGTCTAGTGAGATAAAATACCAAAAATACTTTAAAATTTTATTTTAATTTTTACTCAGGTAATATAAACATATTTGTATTTGACAGAGATTGATTTGTATTATATGCTCATGAGTCTAGGTTTTTTTTAATAATTGAAGTATAATTGACATTAAGATTAGTTTCAGGTGCACAATATTATGATTTGATATCTGTATATACTAGAAAATGGTCAACACAATAATTCTAGTTAACATCTGTCACCATACATAGTTACTCATTTTTTCTTTTTTGCCTTGTGATACTTTAGTAATACTGTTAAAATCATTCATACAAAATTCCAAAATAAGTTAAAGAACTTTCAAAATTACCAGTGTAAAATAAGTTGGCTCTAAAAGCCTGATCTCTACTTATAATAAAACTAGGCTCATAAAAAATAAATCATAGGGATATAATGTACGGCACAGTGACTATAGTTAAAAATATTGTATTGTGTATTTCAAAGTTGCTGAGATAGTAAATCTTGAAAAGTCTCCATCACAAGGCAAAAAAGAAAAAATGATTAACTATGTATGGTGACAGATGTTAACTAGAATTATTGTGTTGACCATTTTCTAGTACATACAGATATCAAATCATAATATTGTGCACCTGAAACTAATCTTAAATGTCAATTATACTTCAATTATTAAAAAAAACCTAGACTCATGAGCATATAATACAAATCAATCTCTGTCAAATACAAATATGTTTATATTACCTGAGTAAAAATTAAAATAAAATTTTAAAGTATTTTTGGTATTTTATCTCACTAGACATTTTTAATAGCCTTATTCACTTTAAACCCAATTCAAATTTAATTTAAATTATGTTAAAAAGGAGATTTAAATGGTACAATTTGCCTTTTAATATCTTCTAGAATAAAGGACTTTCTACTCTTAGCTGTTTGGTAAACATTAAGTGTTTCACGGCCTACTTTTTAAAGCAGTGTTTAAATTAGCTTACCTACACTTTACATCACATCTTATGTTTTAAGAGCTCTGGGAAGCAATGAAAAGAGTATAATGGAGCCATAGATCAAGGCACCTCATTCATTAACTTTTAAAATATCACCTCATTTATTTAGTCTTCCTCTGGAGTTTCTCTTTTGATACGTAGGAACTTTATTAAACATCCATTTAAGTGAAATGAGAAAGAATGATATACTTTGCTCCAATACATATAAACACTATATTCTTACATCTAAATTTACTTTTAGCCAGGAACATTACAGTGTAATCACTACATCTGTTTTTTGTATATATAAAGAGTAGGAGTAATACTACTGGCTTTTATATTTACAGCATACCAAATTGCAAATATAGGTTTTGGCCATGTGGGAAAACTTTGATGAAATTACACAGCCTAGGGGAACAAAAAGGGTGAAATCATTGGATTAATGACCAGCCAAAATACTTAAAGGTGAAAGCATGCTTCAAGAAGTCTGTAAGAAGAGAAGCCAGTTACTAAGTGTAATTTATTAAGAGTACATATTGTCCTGCTGTTGTTTAGTCACTCAGTAGTGTCCAACTCTTTGCAACCCCATGCAGCACACCAAGTTTCCCTGTCCTTCACCATCTCCCAGAGCTTGCTCAGACTCATGTCTACTGAGTCAGTGATGCCAGCCAACCATCTCATCCTCTGCTGTCCCCTTCTCCTCTGCCACCTATCTTTCCCAACATCAGGATCTTTTCCAATGAATCAGTTCTTCGCATCAGGTGGCCAAAGTATTTCAGCTTTAACTTCAGCTTCAGCATCAGTACTTCTGATGAATATTCAGGGATAATTTCCTTTAGGATGGACTGGTTTGATCTCCTTGCAGTCCAACGGGCTCTCAAGTCTTCTCCAACACCACAGTTCAAAAGCATCAATTCTTCAGCTCTCTGCCTTCTTTACGTTCCAACTCTCATATCCATACATGACTAGTAGAAAAACCATAGCTCTGACTATGTGGACCTCTGTCAGCAAAGTAATGTCTCTGCTTTTTAATACACTGCCTAGGTTTGTCATAGCTTTTCTCCCAAGGAGCAAGCGTCTTTTAATTTCGTGACTGCAGTAACCATCCGCAGTGATTTTGGAGCCTAAGAAAACAGCATTTCATTGTTTCCATTATTTCCCCATCTATATGGGGAATTACACATATAATTACAATATGTAATTACAGGACAATTATATACTGTCTTGTAAACATTATCAGTTTGAGGCTTCGACCAAAAGTCAGAAACGTTACATCCTCCAAAGTAAAGAATAATTGTCATAGCAAGCAATCCACTGTCTTTTAAAGGTACAGTATGGAATAGATGGGCTTCGAAGGTGGCACAGTGGTAAAGAATCTGCCTACCAACGCAGGAGACGCAAGAGACAAGATACGTGGGTTTGATCCCTGGGTTGGCAAGAACTTCCGGAGTAGGAAAAGCAACCCACTACAGTTTCTTGCCTGGAAAATTTTAGACAGAGGAACCTGGCAGGTTACAGTCCATGGTGTCAAAAAGAGTCAGACAGGACTGAGCACACACACACACACATACATAGAAAAAGATGTTTGGTAAGACTATACATTTGCAAGAGCAAACCTAAATTTCAGAAGATGCCTACATTTAAATTACGTGAATTTTCCTTTGCAACTTGTGAAAAATCATGGAAGAAAATCTCATGTTGATTTTTGACGATTAAATTGTCCCACATGGTAACTTTTGTCAAAGAGCAAAAATTCTCTGGAGTCAACTAAAATATACTTTTCAGTATTATAAGGTGAGAAATGGCATTTGAGATACCCAGATTGTTATGTTACTGCCTACATTACTACATTTCAGAAATGAAATAAGGACAATTAATATGCCTGGATTCTGAAAGGAGTTTAGTTAGAATTAGTAGCTATCAAAGTAGTATGAATGCTATAAAAATAGATTATACTTTGTCTAGATGAATTTGAGCAGATAATTCTATACCTATATGAAATTCTATATTATATAGAGAATTATATATGTGACATCCATTAACTATATATAATATATACAAAAGTATCCACTGAGACAAGTGGTAGCAAAAGAAAGTACCAGCATTCAATAATAGGGTTCCTTCACACAACAAATACTCTGTCAGGGAAAAAAATTATACATATTATAAACTACAAAATTTACATATAAAGATACACAGTCTATGTACTAATGTGGAGGGAGTGCCAGGATACAGTATACCATTTCTTTTAAATAAAGAAAAATGTTCCCGTCTGCTACCTCTATGAAAGGAGAAAAGTGACAAAACTATATATATATATATATATATATATCATATTTGATGATTCTCGTATTACAAAACGTTGGAAGTATACAAAATAAAAATGGTGCTAGAAGGAATTTTCAGTTTGTTTCTTCATATAGTTTTGACTTCGAACAATTTAATCTACATTAAAAAGATAGATTTTGATTAAAATTAACGAATAAAAAAGTGAACACTCATGCTGATATTTTGGATTTTATTCTACATACTCATAGAGAATTTAAAAGGTCCCAGTCCAAAAAAATTAAGATAATAAATATTTAAATTTTAAACTATTTTAAAAAGTTTTAATAACTTTTGTACAATATAAGAATACTATGAAATCTTATTAAAAAGACACTGGAATAGAAACATGTGTGACCTTAAAAGGGATATGTGTGTTAATCATTCATTCCAACTCTTTGCGACCCCATGGACTATAACCCGCCAGGCTCCTCTGTCTGTGGCATTCTCCAGGCAAGAATACTGGAGTGGGTTGCCAGTTCTTTCTCCAGGGGTTCATTCCGACTCAGGGATCAAACACAGGTCTCCTGATTTGCAGGCAGATTCTTTACCATCTGAGCTACCACGGAAACCCCAAAAATGGGATGCTTATGATAAACTTTTAATTTTATAAAGAGGCAGGTTAAAAACAAACATAAGAAATTACCTACTTTGTGTAAAATAGGGTACATACAAAGCAATAAATGACTACAAATTTGTTTATTAAAATCTCATCAGTGGTTTCTTGTGAGATGAGGCAATAGATTGAGCTTTATGTACATTTTGCTCAGTGACCCTGGTTCTGCTCACCACATCCCTGGTGGGTGTTCTAACTACTGAACATGGCCCTGAGCATTTCTCTTCCTCCAGGGACCAGAATGTTCCCTCACTTTCTTGCCTGCTCTGGTTGAACTATGGAAAAGGAATCAGGCTATAGGGGCTATAGAGGGTGAACTTCAGGAAGTAGATGAGCGGTCCTTTTAAGGTTCAGAGGAAAACCTCTAGATTATTCCTCCAGAATGTATTTCCTTTGCAAAAATGGTGATCCTCCTGGACATTTAGTCACAAGCTCAAGTTTGGAAAAGGGGGGATGAAAGATGGATCAACTTGAATTGGCAGTGAAAGTGGACAGGATACTGGTGATGGATGAAACAAGAGGAGTGAGTAGGACTGACCACTGAGATTTCTGGTCTCTTGTTTCTTTTCTCATCCTGGGCAGCCCAACCACCATCATTGCTCTGACATAAGATGAGACTTCAGAACCACGTATAAACTAGGCATTTGGAAAAAGGATTTCATAGCAGCAGAGACATCGGTAGCCACGTCAGCAGTGGCAATGGGGGTGGGGGTACATAAGCTGTTGGCTTTGAGTTCTCCCAATAAAAATGGTTTTACTCCAGCAAGCACTTGACCTCCAGTTTCCTTCCAAAGCTAACTCCAACTGTGACTCAGGAGTTAGGAAAGTCAAATAAATTAAGTAGTCATCAGGTTAAAGTTTCTGACCAGAGGTCAATTAGGGAGAATTCGAGGCTAAACAATATTATGGTTGAGAATGTCTTACAAGTTCCAAAGGTAGTCTACTAAGGACTCTTTAATAAGTACTAGACTTTCAAAAAAATGTGATTGCATTTCCTTGAAGATTATCACTTTTAATCTGAAAAGTTTTCAAATATTTGTTCACATTGCAGGGAAAAGTCAAATGTAAGATTCATTCAGATACTCTGAATAACTGTTTAATGAGACTGACTACAAAATGATGAGACTGAATTTTTCCTTAGTTACAAACTGGCTCTGAGACAAACTCTTTAAATAGAGCTGAAATAACAGTGGCCTCACTCAGATGAGGGTATTGTGCTCTAAGGTAAATAAATGTGATAAAGTTGTTTCAGTCGTTTCCGACTCTTTGAGATCCTGTGGACTGTAGCTCCCCAGGCTTCTCTGTCCCTGGGATTTCCCAGACAAAAATACTGGAGTGGGTTGCCATGTCCTCCTCCAGGGAATCTTCCCAATCCAGGGATCAAACCCGCATCTCCTAAGTCTACTGCATTGACAGGCAGCTTCTTTACTTCTAGTGTCACCTGGGAAGCCCAAGGTAAATAAAGGAGAGCATTTATTTGGTATTTAAAGATTGGAATATTGCCGGGAGAAATATCAATAACCTCAGATATGCAGATGACACCACCCTTATGACAGAAAGCAAAGAACTAAAGAGCCTCTTGATGAAAGTGAAAGAGGAGAGTGAAAAAGTTGACTTAAAGCTTAACATTCACAAAACAAAGATCATGGTATCTGGTCCCATCACTTCATGGCAAATAGATGGGGAAACAGTGGAAACAGTGACAGACTTTATTTTTCTGAGCTCCAAAATCACTGCAGATGGTGACTGCAACCATGAAATTAAAAGATGCTTACTCCTTGGAAGAAAAGTCATGACCAACCCAGACAGCGTACTAAAAAGCAGAGACATTACTTTGCCAACAAAGGTTCATCTGGTCAAGACTATGGTTTTTCCAATAGTCATGTATGGATGTGAGAGTTGGACTATAAAGAAAGCTGAGCGCCGAAGAATTGATGCTTTTGAACTGTGGTGTTGGAGAAGACTCTTGAGAGTCCCTTGGACTGCAAGGAGATCCAACCAGTCCATCCTAGGGGAAATCAGTCCTGAATATTCATTGGAAGGACTGATGTTGAAGCTGGAACGCCAATACTTTGGTCACCTGATGCACAGAGCTGACTCATTTGAAAAGACCTTGATGCTGGGAAAGATTGAGGGCAGGAGGAGAAGGGGACGACAGAGGATGGATAGCATCACCTACTCAATGAGCATGAGTTTGACTAAACTCCGGGAGCTGGTGGTGGACAGGGAGGCCTGGTGTGCTGCAGTCCATGAGGTCGCAAAGAGTTGGACACAACTGAGCGACTGAACTGAATTGAAACTGAAAGATTGGAAAGTAGTTGGCATCATGACATTGTTCTCAAGCTCATGCATATCAGAATTACCTAAAGAGCTTGTTAAAAAATAAAACACAGATGACTGAGTCCCAACCCCAGATGTTCTGTTTCAGCAAATTTGAAGTGAGTCTCAAAATTCACTTTTCCCTAAGTTTCCAGGTGATGCTGCCCTGGGGACCACATATTGAGAACCACTGCTTTGCAATGGTATTATCCTGTGGTCTACATAGATATGATCTTAGATGATTTTACATGTCTATTAATTTTGTTGTTTTATTTTATTACCTCCTAAATCTATATTAATACTTCCATTTTTTAATCCCAATGTCCAGGTTACAATCAAGTTTTTCTTTATGTTTTCATTTACAAGAATTTATATTTGCACTTCTAATTGTGTGAGCACTAAACTATCATATAGTGTTAATTTTTAGGATTTCTCAAACTTGGTCATTAGGTGATTCCTAGAGGTCCATGAATCTCTCAATTAAAAAAACACAGGTTTACATCATAATCCTATACTATGATATAACAAATGCAAATTAATGTACCTAACAAGGAAAATCCATATGAACATCTTCCCTCATATGTCTGGAGCTTATTGCTTTAGCAAGTAGAACCAGTAGAAAGTAGCACTTAAGATTATTCTTCCTGATGTTTTCCTTGCCTAGGCACACAGTGAAACTTAAATTCACTTGGGACCTTCTGGGAGAAGTAAATGAAGCTGCTGATGGCCTGACCAAAAGGCTCTAACTGCCCTGCCCAGCTTGGACCACTGGGGGGCAGAGGAAGTTGGTCAATGAAGAGTCTTATTGATCAAGGTAAACGTGTTCCAGAATTAACTAATAAGGATGTTATATATGAGCACTGCAGAAGTAAAACTAACATATCATCACACCTGAGGGAGGACAATTTTTCGGAATCCTTTCAGATTTTACCCCCTCCCCCATTCTGTCCTTAAAAAGGAGGGATAACTTCCTGATCCCATGGCTGCACCCCTGTACCCATCAACAAAGTATAGTAAGTCTGAGTTATTGCCAAGGCCATCCTCTATTCCTCAGATATGTTAAGAAAGAAAAGTTTCAAAGTATTAACCTAGTTACTGATGCTCAACAATAATTGTTTCCAGATGGTTCAGTGAGAAGCGTGCCCCAAAATAATTTTAAACTCTACTCTAAACAACATGGTTTAGAAATTGAAAATTATTGAAGGGTTATGTATATTTTATATGTAAATATTGCAAAGAACACATATATATTTCAGGGAAATGTAAAGTTTGCAAATAAAATTTACCTAATTCAAAGAGATAATTTTTCTTTAATGATTTGGGAGGATCTCCAGGGCCTTAATCTAATACATATCAAGTACTAAATGCATGCCAAAAATCAATCACAAAAGCTTTAGGTCTTAACTAACTTATCCTGCTCAACAGAATAAGTTATGCAGATACCATATCCCCATTTTACAAACAGAAAAAAAAAAAAGATATATGAGATAAAGTGAAGTTATGTAACCTGCCCAAGGTCAAACAGCCTATAGGTAGCAGAGCTGGGATGCAGATCTAAGCATTAAGTAAATTCCAATCATTTCTAACAAACAAACAGAGGCAATTAATGAGAATGTGCTGATTAAAAGCATTTCTTATCTATTTTCACAAAGAGCATTTAAGATGCCAGGGATGGTTGCTTAAATTATGGTCTACAATGAAGTATGATGCAGACACTAAAAATTACGTGGTGCATCTGTGTTTATTGATGGAAAGATATTCATGAACTGACAGTGGAAAAAAAAAAGGTTAAGAACCACTGTTTAGAAGGGGATTTTAACAAAGGCATATAATAGTTATATTGGGCTTCCCAGGTGGCTCAGTGGTAAAGAATTTGCCGGCCAATGCAGGAGTCAGAGGAAACACAAGTTTGATCCCTGGGTCAGAAAGATCCCCTGGAGGAGGACATGGAAACCCACTCCAGCATTCTTTCTTGGAGAATTGCATGGACAGAGGACCCTGACAGACTATAATCCATGGCGCTGCAAAGAGCCAGACACGACTGAGCACACATGATGATGTTTTATTCATGGTGGACACATCCAGAGAACAGTATTACACTAGATTCTTATTTTCTGACCTAACTTTTCAGGATTTTGGTAACAGGTGTATGAACTAATTTATAATTTGGATATAAGTATTATTTTTTAAAACAGATAAGGTGCTCTAGTCATAGGTATACAGTAATAATAATGGTTAACATTTATTGACTATTCATTACATGCCAGGCAATGATCTTACAGTGTTCATAGTGAATTTCATTTAATCTTCATTTATAAAAATTAAAAAAGTTGGGATAAATCTTGTTATCTAACAGATAAAGAAACAATTTCTGTAATCTCTCTCAAATGCTACCAGACTGAATCTTGAGTAAATATTTCTAAGTACCACGATACAAGGATCTCCACCCTTCTGGAAATAAGGTCCAGCAAATACTACTATTCTTCGCAGTATTTCTCCATAAGACCCTTGGTTTTATCATTCTACATATCAGGCAAAACACTGGAATTTTAGAGTTAAATAATTCATTTAAACATCAAGACATCATACATGTGCATACTGAAACTAAACTGCATTTATATTCAAAATCTTAATGATGGATAAGAGTTAACCGAAAGGGAAAAAACTGGGCAGACAGAATAGATCAAACCCAGAGGAGAGAAATGGAAAACAGTTACCAAGCACTTTGAAAACAATTTGGCTGTGTTCTTAGCATTCAAACAATGAATGTGCTGACTATGAGTGGTTGGTATTTACTTTGTTCAGCGCCTAGAAGTTTGAGAAATACACCCCATCCCAGGTTCTCTGATTTCCTCCCTTGGTCCCTGGTAGTATTTTACGTAACAAAAATAAATAAATCTTCATTTGTTAAGGGGTTTATCAATTCAGATGTGTCACTAACAGGCTGACAGATGAAATCTCTCCCTCGTTTGAATTTTCTTCTTTCACCCATTAGGTGTCCGTGGGAGGCTTTACTGTCATTGTATGTTAACTATGCAATACTTGAACACATTCTAGCACTTTAGCAGTAAAACACTGAAACTCTTCTTCCTACTTACCTACAATAACAAATCAATTCTACAAGAAATATACAACTCCAAAGCCATGGGTTTTATTTTTTTTTTTCCTCTGTTACGATTCAGCTGACTTCACTGGGTTTATCCCCCTCCTTCCCTTTCACATCCCTGAGGCTGTGGGTGACTAGGGAATAGACAGCAGAGACACTAGAATGACCAGAACTATTCACAGCAGGTATATGATGGACAGTCTCTTACTCAAAAAGCATTCCAGCTTTCCCCCAACCTTTCACTGAATTTCTCATTTAAATATGTAAAATGTAAAAATAATATCCTATATATTTAGTATCACTCTAGGGAATAGCCCTCAAAGTATAAATTCTGCATGATATTTCTCAAGGACCGTTTTAAAAATGACCGTCAGCACTGTAGATGCTGGGGAGGTGCTTAGTAAAGCTGGCTTTGGTGGGATACAATTGTTTCAAACACTTGCCTCTTACTTCATTCTTTAATGAACATCTCTGGAATAAGTAATTACTGTGGGAACACAACTTTAGAGCCATTCTCAAAGAGCAAAATTGGCAGAGGTTGGTTTTATAAAGTTCACAAAATGAATGGTGCCTTATTGCCATAAACAAAGGGATTTTTAACAACCAGCTTTAAAATACCCAGCGAATTACTGATAAGTGAATCAGTGAATAAAGATAAGTCTTTAATTGACAAGAAAATGAAGGATTAGGCTAATAGCGTATTACAGCAATATGTCTTGAATTCAAATTTAGGCCTTCTTCCCTATTTGGATTAAGCAATTATAACAGCTTTTTTTTTTTTTAAACAGAAAGACTATTTCTTCTGCAACATTTCTGCTTAACATCTTCTAAAATGTGTGCTATTGGTATTAAGTTTAACCATGAATCCTTCAAGTGACTTATTATATCCACTTAACTGTGTATTTGAAGTGACATATGATTATTTTCTAATTTGAAACCTGAAATTTCTTTATAAAATATATTTGTCTAGTAAATACAATGGAATAAAAATAGTTGTATTTTTAACTAAAAATAAATTGTAGGGTTCTTTGAATGTTTAATGTCAAGATTAAAATATTTAACAAGAAAAATTGTAAGGCAAGATAAGAAAAATCCAGGTACCAATACCAAAATTATGAATAAATAAAGTGAATTCCCAAAAAAACCAATGGAACACCACATTCAACTTCAGAAGTGAGCATATATTGTTTTTCTTAGAGAATAATCCAATTGAACTAATCCATAATCTCTGATTATGATTTAAGAGTTGACAATTCATTCTTATTTAGGTAGTACTATTTCTTATTACCACAGAAAAACAGTAACATTTTTCAAAGCCTTGAGTTTTCATATGTATTTTGTATCTCCTGGTCTGTCAAAGATCTGAAATATCTTCCAAAAAAATTCTCGTTTGAAAATATATGTCTCTGGTAAAGAGCTAAGATGTCCCCAGGAAACAGATGGAATGATGGATGCTTTTCTTAAATAGGAAAGACTCCAGAATACAAAACCCCAAAGGAAAGGTCCATAAGTATAAACAGTGTGGGAAATTTTCAGTGACAGGTGGGTAACTGTGGAATAGGATATTGTCAGGCTAACAGGGAACTTGATGTTATATAGCAGCTTGAATGGCCTAGGAGAGGAATTTGGGGGAATATGGATACATGTTCATGTATGGCTGAGTCCTTTCACTCTTCACCTGAAACTATCACAACATTAATTGGCTATATGCCAATATAAAATAAAAAGTTAAAAAAGAAGCTGAGAGACATTAATAGTAAGTCTTGATTTAATCTGTTTGCTTTTGAAAGGTATAAAAAGATGGTAAAAGCAAAATATCCCAAAGACTTTGCTTTTACAACCTGGAGTAAAATATACCATTTTGATCATGAATTCCATATTGTAGGAACCTAAAATCATTATGATCAGGACTACCTTACAGCAAATCATATTTCTATATTTTAATTCATGAATGCCTCTAATATGTCTAAATGGAAAATAAGCAATTTATAAATCTGGGTAATTTTAATATTCAAGTATTTTATTAAGTATGCTCTACTTACTTTTATCCCCATGTTGAATAAATTAATTAAATACATCGGAATATTTTTTAGATTCTGTATATCCAATGTCACAGGGGCAGGGCTTCCCCCCAACATCACCAAGCAGTTCTCAGGACACTAGCTGAGCATGCTACAATTCAGCCCAATTCTGACCCTGTTCACCCAGAGGTAGCATTGAGTCCCACAGGGCTCAGACCCACAAGACCACCTTCCACTTCAGATGCCAGTCACAAACCCAGGAAGTTATCTGTGCTTCAGACCTACTGGCTAGTTGCTACCTTTATAGCCAGACTTCTGAGAGTCTGGCTATAAAGTAGAGGTTTCCACAACCCCTTCCTTGGGTTTGATTAATTTTTTTAGAGTTGCTCACGGAACTCAAGAAACCAGTTTGTACATGAGATTAGCATTTTATTACAAAGGATATGAATCAACAGTTAGTTGGAAAGACACGTAGGGGAAAGTATGTGGAAAGGAGTATAGAACTTCCATGATCTCTCCAGGCACTCCCCCAAATCCAAGTATTCACCAAGCCAGAAGCTCTTCAAACTCTGCCCTTTTGATTTTTTATGGAGGCTTCATTTCATAAGCCTGATTGAGTAAATCCTTGGCCATTGGTAATGGAGTCAATCTCCAGTGGCCCTTTTCTCCCTAGAAACTCAAGGGGTGGGATTTAGAGCTGAAACCCCCTTTTCATGGTTGGGTCCCCTGAACACTAGCCCCTACCCTCAGCCCCTCAGCCATTCAGTTGTGGTCAGCTCTTTGTGACTCTTTGTGACTGTAGCCCGCCAACCTCCTCTGTCCACGGGATTCTGAGGGTTTTAGGGAACTAGGACAAGTGCCCAAATTCTATGACAGAAGATGCTGTTACTGCTACTATCTTTCAGGAAATTCCAAGGGTTCTGGGAGCTGGGAGTCAGGAACTATCGACTAAGACTATATGAATAACCAAATATATATTTCCAATAGAGCTTCCCTAGTGGCTCAGATGGTAAAAAAATCCACCTGCAATGCAGGAGACTTGGGTTCAATCCCTGGGTTGGGAAAATCCCCTGGAGGAGGGCATGGCAGCCCACTTCAGTGTTCTTGTCTGGGGAATCCCATGAACAGAGGAGCCTGGTGGGCTGCAATCCTTGGGGTGGCAAAGAGTTGGACATGGCTGAGTGACTAAGCACAGCACAGCACACATATTTCCAATAAGTCCAATATCACAGAAATAGATCTGTTATTATTTTTTAGAATTATTTTGTTTCATCCATCTCATTAGAACTGGTTCAAATGAATTCTTTTTAACAGCTGAGTAATATTCCATGGTGTATATGTACCACAGCTTCCTTATCCATTCATCTGCTGATGGGCATCTAGGTTGCTTCCATGTCCTGGCTATTATAAACAGTGCTGCGATGAACATTGGGGTGCACGTGTCTCTTTCAGATCTGGTTTCCTCAGTGTGTATGCCCAGAAGTGGGATTGCTGGGTCATATGGCAGAATTCATTTGAACCAGTTCTAATGAGATGGATGAAACTGGAGCCCATTATACAGAGTGAAGTAAGCCAGAAAGATAACATTACAGCATACTAACACATATATATGGAATTTAGAAAGATGGTAACGATAACCCTACATGCAAAACAGAAAAAGAGACACAGAAGTACAGAACAGACTTTTGAACTTTGTGGGAGAAGGTGAGGGTGGGATGTTGCGAAAGAACAGCATGTATATTATCTATGGTGAAACAGATCCCCAGCCCAGGTTGGATGCATGAGACAAGTGCTCAGGCCTGGTGCACTGGGAAGACCCAGAGGAATCGGGTGGAGAGGGAGGTGGGAGGGGGGATCGGGATGGGGAATACGTGTAAATCTATTGCTGATTCATGTCAATGTATGACAAAACCCACTGAAAAAATAAATTAAAAAAAAAAAAGAATTATTTTGTCTTTGTCATTCCAGTCATCTAAATTTGAGTACTACTTTTTTCAGCTTTCCTGAGATATAATTGACATAAAACATTGTGCAACTTTAAGGCATACAATGTGATAAATCGATACAGGTACATATCACAAAATGATTACAACAATAATGCTAGTTAATGCATGTATCATCTCACATAGGTTACTATTTTTTTTCATTTTTCAAAAGTTCGAGTTAAGATTTACTCTCTTAAGTCTTCAAGTGTGCGCTGTACTACTGTTGACTCTGACCGCCATGCTGTATGTTAGGTCCCCAGAACCTATTCATTTATCCCTGTAAATCTGTGCCCTTTGACCAGCTTCACCACGTTCTCTGGCACCCATGCCCTTGGCAGCATTTACTCTGTTTCCACTAGCTTTTTTTGCTAAATACCAGATAAAAGTGAGACCATATAGTATTTGTCTTTGTCTGATTTACTGCAATAAGTATAATGCCCTCAAATTCATTCATGTTTATGCAAATGGCAGAATTTCCTTCTTTTCTATGGTTGAATAATAATATACATCATATTTTCTCAATCTACTCATCTGTCAGTGAACACTGAGCTTGTTTCCATGTCTCGGCTATCGTAAATAATGTTGCAATGAGCATATTTCTTCAAGGGAGGATTTAAGAGAGCTATAATCTCATTTATTCTGCACTACAATTCCAGGAAGCAGGAATCCATTCTCATTTTATGCACAAGAAAACTGAGGTCTCGAGATACTCAGTGAACTTCCCAGAGTTGTACAGCTGGCAGTAGATACAGTCTTGGTTCATCCACTAAGAGCCAGACACTTTACTAGCCATAACCACATACTAACTTATTTTCTTGAAGAATGAAAGTAATATGCATCTAAACAGATTTTACAGTATCACTAGGAATTCAAGAAAGACCAAAGCTGAACATTTGGGTATGATGGTCAGCCATGGTGTCTGGAGTACTATTGGCACTGTTGCCAGCCTGACAAATCAGATTTTCAAGGCAAAGAAGGTGACAGAAAAGAGGCAGTTCTACTGAGAGATGAGTACCATAATCTTGATTTATTTTTCCACTTTCAAAGACTGAAAGTAAATAAGAAGTATGAAAACATCCAAATATAAACCAATAGTTGAGAAAATATAAAACTGTTCTAATAATAGGGAAATATTCTTTAAAACATTCGTTTACCTTAGAGATATGTAATACCTTTACTGTTTATATAGTCAGATGGTATCCTCATTACACTGACTAATAAAAGCTAATGTTTTTATTATATTCATTATAAAATTTTACATATCATATTTATTGTAGGGTCTATTATTCATTGTAACAGAATTGAATATGCATTCTAAAATGGGCATGTGATTTTCTATTCCATTTACAATTGACTATTTTTTATTTTAAATAATTTGAAAAGTAAAGTAAGATTTCATACTATGCAAATTATATGTAATAATTTAGAAAAATTGTGTAACATTATCTAGTTATCAGCAAATAAGCATAAAATATTCTAAATTCTAGCCAATATTGCAGACTGGCTTTATCTCAACATACTATCCAATACTAAAATAATCAGTTGGCTTTTTTTATTTGCAATTCCAAATACTCTTAAGTAGGAAATAAAATCATAAAGTATAAGTATTTCAGTATAAATAACTTGTTTTAATAAATTGCACAATTTCCACAAATAAAGATACATCTGTGGAATAATATTTGAGGGGAAATAATAAAATAAATATTTGAGGGGAAAAGGAAAAATTTTACAATGTCCTAATGACAGAAGTATGTTCTAAAAATTGTAAAGACATTAAAGAAACTATTTTAAAAGTTGAGTAAAATGGCCTACATGTTACACCAAAATTATAGCCATTTTGGAAGAAAATAGGACCTAATTAGAGTATATTGAAATGAAATAAATGTGAATGAAAACAGTATAAATAGGATAATTTTATTAATAAATGATTCTCACCTGGTTTAAATTTAGCTTTTTAGCATCTTTCAAGTTGAAAAATGCCTGAGTCACTGCAAAAAAATTAATAAATTTTGAAATATTTTGTTTATCCTCAAATATTTAACATTAAAAAAAAAGCAGCTCACACTGATCAGATGCCTACTATGTGCTACAATGTTCTAGACAAACATAGGTGTTCTACATTCATTATATTATCACATGTTCATAACATCCATAGGAAGTAAGTAGCACTGTTTTCCCCAATTTAAAGACAGGGTAGTTGACGTTTAGGGAGAGTTTAGGTCATTTGCCTTAGGTCACATAGCTAGTAAGTGGCCAGGGTGTCATTCTTACCCAGTCTTATGATGACCGGATACTAGCTTCCCTGGTAGCTCAGCCGGTAAAGAATCTGCCTGCAATGCAGGAGACCCCAGTTCAATTCCTGGGTTGGGAAGATCCCCTGGGAAAGGGATAGGCTACCCACTTCAGTATTCTGGCCTGGAAAATTCCATGTGCTGTATAGTCCATGGGTTGCAAAGAGTCGGACACAACTGAGAGACTCACTTTCACGTAATGTGCTGGAACACCTCCTGATAAATCCTAATCAAATCTTAGAAGCTTTGAAAAAAAAATTCTAAATGTAACCAATATTTATGAACTAGAATAAAATATCATAGTATATTCTACAAAATAAATGACTGAGAAAGTACATGTTAAAACATAGATAATGTTGATTCTTCCTTTTAGCCAACTCTAAACTGAGCCTTAATCTTAACAAGAATCTCTCTCCATGAAGCTCAAATTCTGATAGGGAGGGATCATAAAAAGTAAGCAAGGAAACAGATGAAGATAAGAACAATGGAGAAATATAAAATGGTGAGAAATTCCAGAAAATTCCAGAGAAATTCTCTGAAGTTAGGAAGTCTCAGAGTGGGGGGTTTCGCTACTGCGTTTCTCCATAGGAAGGTCAGGGATGGCCTCACAGATACATTGATGGTAGAGCAGAGACCTAAATAAAATAAAGGAGAACCTTCCAGGTACTGAAGTGGGACTTTACTTGGCCTGTTTGAGTAAAAGCAAGGGATCCTTGTATAATTTCAAGTAGTCAGTGAGAGCTGAATGATGAGATGAGGTCAGGAATATGGTTCAGGGCAGGACATACGGAATCTCAAAAGACTCTCTGCACATTTGACTTTTATCCTGAGATGGGAATATTTGAACAGAACAGCATAAGCAAACTTCATTTGTAAAGCATCATTCCAAAACTATTTGCAAATAGATTTTATTTTCTAAAAGATAAAGGAAAAAGAAAACAGACCAGCTAATAGGCTATTACAAAATGATAGGTAAGAGATAATAGCCATGCACTTAGCCAGTCAGTTCAGTTGCTCAGTCGTGTCTGACTCTTTTCGATCCCATGGACTGCAGCACACCAAGCTTCGCTGTCTGTCATCAATACCTGGAGCTTACTCAAACTCATGTCCATCGAGTTCGTGATGCCATCAAACCATCTCATCCTCTGTTGTTCCCTTCTACTCCCACCTTCAATCTTTCCTAGCATCATGGTCTTTTCAAATGTGTTAGTTCTTTGCATCAGGTTGCCAAAGTATTGGAGTTTCAGCTTCAGCATCAGTCCTTCCAATAAATATTCAGCACTGATTTCCTTTAGGATGGATTGGTTGGATCTCCTTGCAGTCCAAGGGAGTCTTAAGACTCTTCTCCAACACCACAGTTCAAAAGCATCAATACTTTGGTGCTCAGCTTTCTTTATAGCCCAACTCCCACATCCATACATGATGACTGGAAAAACCATAGCTTTGACTAGACAGATTTTTGTTGGCAAGATAATGTCCTGCTTTTTAATATGCTGTCTAGGTTTGTTATAACTTTTCTTCCATGGAGCAAGTGTCTTTTAATTCCATGGCTGCAGTTGCCATCTGCAGTGATTTCAGAGTCCCCCAAAATAAAGTCTCTCACTGTTTCCATTCTTTCCCCCATCTTTTCCATTCTTTTACCATGAAAGGATGGGACCCAGTACCATGATCTTAGTTTTCTGAATGTTTAGTTTTAAACCAACATTTTCACTCTCCTCTTTCACTTTCATCAACAGGCTGTTTAGTTCTTCTTTGCTTTCTGCCATAAGTAAGGTGTCATCTGCATATCTGAAGTTATTGATATTTCTTCCACCAATCTTGATTCCAGTTTGTGCTTCATCCAGCCCAGCATTTTGCATGATGTACTCTGCATATAAGTTAAATAAGCAGGGTGACAATATACAGCCTTGACATATTCCTTTCCCAATTTGGTACCAGTTTGTTTTTCCACGTCCAGTTCTAACTCTTGCTTCTTGACCTGCATACAGATTTCTCGAGGCAGGTCAGGTGATCTGGTATTCCCATTTCTTGAAGAATTTTCCATAGGTTGCTGTGATCCACACAATCAAAGGCTTTTGCATAGTCAATAAAGCAGAAATAGATGTTTTTCTGGAATTCTCTTGCCTTTTCGATGACCCAGCAGATCTTGGCAATTTGATCTCTGGTTCCTCTGCCTTTTCTAAATCCAGCTTGAACATTTGGAAGTTCGTGGTTCACATATTGTTGAAGCCTGGCTTGGAGAATTTTGAGCATTACTTTGCTAGCGCGTGAGATGAGTGCAATTGTGCAGTAGTTTGTGCATTCTTTGGCATTGCCTTTCTTTGGGATTGGAATGAAAACTGACCTTTTCCAGTCCTGTGGCCACTGCTGAGTTTTCCAAATTTGCTGGTATATTGACTGCAGCCCTTTCACAGCATTATCTTTGAGGATTTGAAATAACTCAACTGGAATTCCATCACATCCACTAGCTTTGTTCATAGTGATGTTTCCTAAGGCCCACTTGACTTTGCATTCCAGGATGTCTGGCTCTAGGTGAGAGAACACAACATCGTGGTTATCTGGGTCATGACGATCTTTTTTGTACAGTTCTTCTGTGTATTCTTGCCACCTCTTCTTAACACCTTCTGCTTCTGTTAGATTCATACCATTTCTGTCCTTTATTGTGCCCATCTTTCCATGAAAAATTCCCCTTGATATATCTAATTTTCTTGAAGAAGTCTCTAGTCTTTCCCATTCTATTATTTTCCTTTATTTCTTTGTGTTGATCACTGAGGAAGGTTTTCTTATCTCTCCTTGCTATTCTTTGGAACTCTGCATTCAAATGGGAATATCTTTCCTTTTCTCCTTTGCCTTTTGCTTCTATCTCAGCTATTTGTAAGGCCTCCTTAGACAAACATTTAGTCTTTTTGCATTTCTTTTTCTTGGGGATGGTCTTGATCACTGCCTCCTGTACAATGTCATGAAACTCCATCCATAGTTCTTCAGGTACTCTGTCAGATCTAATCCCTTGAATTTTTTTTTCACTTCCACTGTATAATCATAAGGGATTTGATTTAGGTCATAACTGAATGGTTTAGTGGTTTTCCCTACTTTCTTCAATTTAAGTCTGAATTTGGCAATAAGGAGTTCATGATCTGAGCCACAGTCAGCTCCTGGTCTTTTTGCTGACTGTATAGAGCTTCTCCATCTTTGACTTCAAAGAATATCATCAGTCTGATTTCGGTATTGACTATCTGGTGATATCCATGTGTAGCATGGTGGTGGTGAAAGTTGTATAAAGTAGCCAGAATCTGAATATATGTTGATCATTGTCCCAAAATAATTTTCTGTTGAATTAGAAATTAAATGTGAAAGAACATGAACTGTCAAGAATGACCCCAAGTGTTTTGGACTGAAGAAACAGAAGGAAGAGAAGAGGATAGATCTCAGGGTAAGAATAAGTAGTTTTATTTTGAACATGGCAAGTTTGAGATATTCATTAGAGATCTAGGTACAGAGGTTGAAAAACTGTAATGGATATAAGTCGGATATCAAAGAGTCTTGATTTCTGGACTCTAATATGGAAATGCATTATTTGGGAATCATAGGGTATCAGATGATATTTAAAGCCAAGAGACTGGATGAGTTCATAAAAAAATAGACATACTGAAGAAAAAATTTCTAAGCATTGACCTCTAAGATACTCCAGCATTTTATCAGGCAAGGGTTTGAGGAATATGAAAAGTTAAAGATGGCAGAAAATATTTGATATTCCTCTCAATGATTGCAGCCTCCATTTCCTTTGCTTTTAAATCTGTGCCTGCAGTGGCCAATAAAGTACATAGCAGAGATGACATAATGCCAATTCCAGGCCTGGACTGAAAAAGGCTGACAGCTTTTGCTTTGGTCTCTTGGAGTCAGAGCTTCCAAGAATAAAGTCCAATCACTCTAGCAGAGAGACTATTGGAATAAGCCGATAGGTAGAGGAACTCTGTTGAACTCTGACTTCCAGAAATACTCACCAAGGCAACAAGCACATGAGTGAAATCACTTTGAAAACTTTCAAACCAAATCAGCCACCAGATGAATGGCATCAAATGACCTCTGTCAATTCCAATGGAGTGCAAGAGTCACCCTAACCCAAAGTCCAAGTTCAAAAAATTGTGATAGATATTTAAAATTTTGAAGTAGTGGCTTAGGAAATAGAAACAGGGAAGGGCCAGCAAAGAAAAGAAAAGAAGAGGGACCAGGGCTATGGAAGAAAAGCAAGTGGTAGTTTATTCCCAGAAGTTGAGCAAAGAAAGCCTCAAGAGTGAGGAAGCGTCTTATTCTAGTAAATGCTGCTGGAGTAAGATGAGAATCAAGGACTAACTGCTGTGTTCAGCGGTGTGTAGGTCGCTGGTGACTCTGACCAGAGCTATTTCATTAGAACGTTGTGGAGAAAATCCAACTTGGAATGGATATACGGGAGAACGGAAGACAGGAATTAGAGGCAGAGAGTTTGAAGGACTCTTGATTAGTCTTATCTCAAAGGAGATCAGAGAAATGGCTTGGGTAGTTGGCCATGTGGGGTCAAGGGAGTTATTTATTTTCGTAAGATTGGATAAAGTACAAAATATTCCTATGCCATTGGGAATGATCCAGCAGGGAGGGGAAAATTAAGTTTGAAGCAGAGATATGAGGTTGGGAAACACAGTCCTTTAATTCCAGAGATGAATAGATACAGAGCAAGGTGCAGGTAGGGGTGGTCTTACATAGGAGGACAGACATTGTTTCTATACCAATGTGAGGAAATGTCAAAAGGACAGAGGCAGGTAATGCTATAGCAATGGGTTCATGTAGGATTTCTTTTCAAAAGAGTGGCCCTAGCACAGGATTAGAACCATACATAGTTCATTGGACTAAAATAGTTTGATTCTAGGCATTTATAGGAATGCAATATTTAAGAAAGATGATTGACAAGGAAATATAAATGATTCTTTAATAAATCATGAGATTATTTATTAAAATGTTAATACCCTGTTGCATCTCATTACTCACAATCTTCACCTAAATAAATTTCAAGGGCGTTTAAAAGTTAAATGTCTTGAAATCGAAAAGACCATGTTTTAAAAGCTAAGCTAACATAGTATGGCATCTTTTCCAGATCGCTTGATGGGTATAATTTTCATAAGCAATAAATGGTACAATGTAAATAAAAAAGCAGAGTACACAATCATATGTTTACTGTGAATATACTCTTTTAGTTCGCAACTGCTCAAATACAGAATTTTCAACTGGATTTCTTTAGCTTTAGTGACTGCCTGTTCCTAATTTTCTGGTTCGCAAGTCTGTGAAATGCTTGAGCCAAAGAAGATTTACTCTCCTCAAGGCTACTGGTATCCAGGAACTGATGTTTTCTCTGTACTCTCTGTAACAGGGTTTTTTCTCTGCTCGGAAACAGGAAGGGTTATGCTAGATTTGAAGTCTAGACAGAAGATTCTCTGAAAATATCTTGCCCACAAAGACAAAAGGCTTTGATCCTTTGCATTTTGTGGTCCATGCACCTCCTTCTACTCCTACCCCTCCTAAGCATGTGAGGTTCTATCATGAAAAGTATTATGCCTTTCACACAATCATCACTACTTATAGGAAAAAATAAAAAACAAGTAAAGACATATAACTGATCATGTTTGCTTTGGACTTGTGGGTTATGTCTAAATTGTTTATTTTTGCACTTTTACTACTGTGTAGCATTCTTTAAACTTTTCAAACATCAATATAAAAAATTGAGAATCATTTAATTAGTACAAGGTCCTGAAATAAATCAAATAAATGATTATAGCTCTGAGTTAAATTTCACTCTCCCTAGTTTGTCTATTGCTAGTATATATTCTTATGTGAATGTGCCATTTACATTTCGATTGCCACTGATTTCGATTTACCTGGAGTCAGATCAAGACTGAAGCCTGATTTCACTGCACCTTAACTGTGTGTACTCATCTGGTAAAATGGAAATAACTCTACTACGCATTCCAAAAAACTTAGGAGAATAAAATGAGATAATGTAATGAAAGTGTTTTATGAAGTGTGAAACACCATGAAATATGTCATTTGGTTATTTTTACACTAAAATATTAGCCAAGAAAAATCGTATTCCATCTATAATTCAAGTCTATTAACCTTTTTTAGAGCAAAACTCAAATTGGGGACCTTGTCCCAAGGGTAAATGTGAGAATGAGGAATGATTAGATTGAAATTGGGTATATTTAAAATTTAAATTTTCAATAAAATTTGTTACAGAATAATTAAAATTACTGACACCCCAGAGCTTTCCAAAATAAGAAGAAAAGTTACTATTTTACTTCAGAAGGAATGATACTCAAGTAAAATATATATAGCAACTACTGTTTCCTAATTACCTAATTACCAATCAACAAAAGTCAAGTATTTTATTGGCTACCTTCAAAAGAATTGTAAACTCTTATGTATATGTGTTACTATGTATAATTTTAACACATGGCCACCCAATATTTAAGTTTCTATTAGATTGTAATGTTTAATATTTAAAGCACAATGGTCAATACGAGGCAAATTTTCAAAAACTCAGAAGTAATAAATCACTTAGTCCCACCATATAACACAAATATGTATTATTATTATGAACTTCTAATTTTGTCTGTTCTGTGCTTACTCGTTCAGTCATGTCTGACTCTGCAACACCATGGACTGTAGCCCACAGGGCTCCTCTAACCATGGGGATTCTCCAGACAAGAAATCTGGAGTGGGTTGCCATGCCCTCCTCCAGGGGATCTTCCCAACCCAGGGATTGAACCCAGGTCTCCTGCATTGCAGACAAATTCTTTTTTTTTTTATTTTAATTGGAGGCTAATTACTTTATAATATGGTGGTGGTTTTTGCCATACATTGACATGAATCAGCCATGGGTGTACACGTGTCCCCATCCTGAACCCCCCTCCTCCCCCCCCAATCCCGTCCCTCAGGGCCGTCCCAGTGCACCAGCTTTGAGTTCCGTGCCTCAAGCTTGGACTGGTGATCTACTTCACATATGGTAATATACATGTTTCAATGTTATTCTCTCAAATCATCCCACCCCTACCTTCACCCACAGAGTCCAAAAGTCTGTTCTTTACATCTGTGTCTCTTTTGCTGTCTAACATATAAGGTCATCCTTACCATCTTTCTAAATTCCATATAAATGTGTTAATATACTGTATTGCTGTTTTTCTTTCTGACTTACTTCACTCTGTATAATGGGCTCCAGTTTCATCCACCTCATTAGAACTGATTCAAATGACTTCTTTTTAATAGCTGAGTAATATTCCACTGTGTATATGTACCACAACTTTCTTATCCGTTCGTCTGCTGATGGGCATCTAGGTTGCTTCCATGTCCTGGCTATTATAAACAGTGCTACGATGAACATTGGGGTGCACGTGTCTCTTTCAATTCCGGTTTCCTCAGTGTGTATGCCCAGAAGTGGGATTGCTGGGTCATATGGCAGTTCTATTTCCAGTTTTTTAAGGAATCTCCAAACTGTTTTCCATAGTGGCTGTACTAGTCTGCATCCCCACCAACAGTGTAAGAGGGTTCCCTTTTCTCCACACTCTTTCCAACATTTACTGTTTGTAGACTTTTTGAGAGCATCCACTCTGACCAACATGAGATGGTGCCACATTGTGGTTTTGATTTGCATTTCTCTGATAATGAGTGATGTTGAGCATCTATTCATGTGTTTGTTAGCCATCTGTATCTCTTTGGAGAAATGTCTGTTTAGATCTTTTGCCCATTTTTTGATTGAGTCTTTTATTTTTCTGGTATTGAGCTACATGAGCTGCGTGTATATTTCTGAGATTAATTCTTTGTCAGTTGCTTCATTTGCTATTATTTTTTCCCATTCTGAAGGCTGTCTTTTCACCTGTATTATAGTTTCTTTCATTGTGAAAAAGCTTTTAAGTTTAATTAGGTCCCATTTGTTTATTTTTGCTTTTATTTCCATTACTCTGGGAGGTGGGTCGTAGAGGATCCTGCTGTGATTTACATCAGAGAGTGTTTTGTGCAGGCAGATTCTTTATCAGCTGAGCCATCAGGGAAGCCCAAGAATACTGGAGTGGGTATCCTATCCCTTCTCCAGGGGATCTTCTTGACCCAGGAATCAAACCGGGGTCTTCTGCATTGCAGACAGATTCATTATGAGCTGAGCTACCAGGGAAGCTCTAATTTTGTATACACATACATAAATACATGTTAACACAGTAACCATAATGGACATATCATTTTGTATATTATATTTTCACTTATTTAAGCATAAATTATTTTATATGTTGCTGTATCGATTAAGTTTTCATGATGCTTGCTCCTTGGAAGAAAACTTATGACCAACCTAGACAGCATATTAAAAAGCAGAAACATTACTTTGTCAACAAAGGTCCATCTAGTCAAAGTTATGGTTTTTCCAGTAGTCATGTATGGAAGTGAGAGTTGGATTATAAAGAAAACTGAGCACAGAAGAATTGATGCATTTGAACTGTGGTGTTGGAGGAGTCCTAAGAGTCCCTTGGACAGCAAAGAGATCCAATCAGTCCATCCTAAAGGAAACCAGTCCTGAATATTCACTGGAAAGGACTGATGCTGAAACTGAAACTCCAATACTTTGGCCCCTTGAGGTGAAGAACTGGCTCATTGGAAAAGGCCCTGAAGCTGGGAAAGATGGAAAGTGGGAAGAGAAGGGGACGACAGAGGATGAGATGGTTGGATGGCATCACCAACTCAGTGGACATAAATTTGAGTAAACTCCAGGAGTTGGTGATGGACAGGGAAGCCTGGAGTGCTGCAGTCCATGGGGTTGCAAAGAGTCAGATACAACTGAGCAACTGAACTGAGCTGAATTGACAGAAGATTCCCCCTTCAAATATAAAGCTGTTGGGTAATGGTCATCAGAATTTTCTTATCTAGGAGACCTGTCAAAATAAATAAATTTCCTAAGAAAAAAATGACAGAGTGATTTGGAAAATACAATAAAAGACTGCTATTTCTCAAGTTACAAATGGTGAACTGGAAAGGGATGCCATTAGGATATTACCAATCAATTGCACAGTGTCTAAAGTGCCTAGTGAATAGTAGAATTACCACAACTGCTTATTAATACTTTTTAAGCAGTTGATTTTGATCAATTTCCATGAGGAAAGATGAGGTCCTTCCATTCTTACAAGTGTTTACAAGGCACAAGTTAATCCATGTCTTGTATGAATCATTTTACAACCAAAATCTTAATGAAATCCTCACTTTTCCTTGAAAATATGCTTCTTACTCTACTTTGTTTCCCCCACAACGTTTCCATGCTTATATACATTCTGGATTCTTGAACAATGCTATCCATCTATTTTTAAAATATTTGCTTATCTCCAAAAATTGATAGCAAAATAATACTTCTAATTTTAGGTCTGCCATTTGATAGATTACCTAGAAGCAGACCCCAGGTCAAAACCAGCCAGCTTCTCTGGTGGCTTAGATGGTAAAGAGTCTACCTGCAATGTGGGAGGCTCAGGTTTAATTTCTGGGTTGGGAAGATCCCTTGGAGAAGGAACTGGCAACCCACTCAAGTATTCTTGCCTGGAGAATTCCACTGGCAGAGGAGCCTGGCGAGCTACTGTCCATGGGGTCCCACAGAGTCTGACAGGACTGAAAGACTAGAAGATATATGATAAAGTGATTTATTAGGGGCAATGTCTATGAGGAAGACTACAGAGGTGTGTAGAGCCATCATATATGATATAGGTCTGGCTCTAGGTAAGGCAAAGACAGAAGGAAAGTACTTCTTAGTGTATTACACAATAGAGTGAGTTCCAAGAGTTTGGCAAACTCTACTGGGGAATACTTGAGCCAAAGTTGTTCAACAGATGAGCTACAGATCTCCCAGAAAATGGCCTCCCATCTGTACTCAGTCGCTGGTGACAAGCAGCCTATGGGAAGCCTGATACAGAAGCAGTGATGGATTTCAAGACACAGAAGTTCAACCTCTTAATCAATCATGCGCCTTGTATTCAGAGGCACATTAACATGTGCACCACAACAATGCATGCCAATCTTAAGATGTTTTTGGGTGCAAATGTGTCTTCAGTTTTACCAACTGAAATTCCACATACTGTATATTGAAGAAGATAATGATTTATGGGCTTCCCCGGTGGCTCAGTGGTAAAGAATCTGCCTGTAATGCAGGAGCCACAGGAGACACAGGTTTGACTCCTGGGTCAGGAAGAATCCCTGGAGCGGGGCATGGCAACCTCTCCAGTATTCCTGCCTGGAGAATCCCATGAACAGAGGCGCCTGGAAGGCTGTAGTCCATAGGGTCACAAAGAAATAAACTGAAGTGATTTAGCATACAGGTAGTGATGTATACCTAGAAACTATGACATAGATCTAAGTCAAAGGCAATATTTTGGCTGCAATAAATTAATGTCAATATGAAGATTCCAATAAGAAGAATAAATCAAGACCCGTAACACTGACCATTGTCCGTAGTACATGAACTATGCACTGTATGACAGAACATTGTGAAGGACCCCAAGACCCTGGAGAAAAGGAGCAGGATTTAAATATTTTTCCTGAAAAAGCAGTTGTAAGATTAAATACTCAACAGAGATCATGATAAACTATAGAAACTCTTTTTATTAGGAGCAGGTATGATTCTAAAATATTGTTGCTAATTCTATTCATTATGTCTAAATTAACAGTGTAAGACTGACTTTAGCACACAGCTAGGAATGTTTGTTTGTCAAACCACTGAAAATAGAAACTTATCAGACTCCAGCAGAGAAATTCCAGCAGAGAAACCAAATGATAGAGACTGACTATATGTAACTTGGGAAGAAAAGGCATAACTGCTTGATGTCATCAAATTTGCATGTTAAATATCAGTTGAATCAGAGGTTAGTAAATTGTGATTTACAAACATAGCCTGAAGCCTGTTTTTAGTAAATGAAATTTTATCGGGACAAAGCTATGGCCATTTATTTACATGTTCTTTACAGCTACTGTTGCTATATGATGGCACAGTTGAGTAAATGTGCCACAAAGCCCCAAATATTATTCATTGACCTTTTTCAAAAAGAGTGTACAGTTCCCTGAACTACACGTAAAGCATCATCATGCACACACACAAATATTCATCTCTGCCACCACTTACAGAGTGCCAGTATATTAAGCTTCATATGAATCTCCATCATAATCTCAAAGTCAGAGCAAGTGTGTGTGTGTGTGTGTGTGTGTCAGTATTCCTCACAATCACCGTATGAGTTTGATATTATTTCCTCATTTTCCATTGTGGAAACTGAGCCACCAAGAGTTAACTAATTCACCAAAGGTAACACTGAAAATGGCAGAGCCAAGCTTCAAACTAGGCAACACAGATTCAGAGTTTGTGCTTTTGATCTCTATCCTATATTGGATATTATGCTCCTTTTATACAAAAGGAAAATGCAGTTCAGGGAAATTAAATACGTTCAGTATCACATGAAAACAAAATAGTAAAGCTATATTCCAGACCCAAAGCCAATATGCTTTCCATTTTTCCACATAATTATTCCATTGTATATCCCTAAATTGGGAGGAAATTATAATCATGTTAGGGTTAGAAAAATATACCTATGAGAAGATATCATTTGGTCCCAGGAAAAAATGATGTGGTTTCTTAAAATGAAAGGTGAGAGTGGCATGGCCTCAATTGCCAAGAACAGCAATGCACAGAATACAGTTATTCAAAAACATAAGCTTCAGTTTTTAACATAAGGCAAATATACAGTCTAATGACTATCTCTGAGACACTTGATAGGTTTGTGTGTAGATTACAATGGTGACAAGGTAAAACCTGAATCAGCAACACAAAAACAAACCAAAAATTAGGTTTTATAGAAGAAATGTAGAAGGAAGGATTGGAATTAAGATTCAACTCTGAAACAGAGAAGCAGAATGGGAACATTTTTAGTTAATGGTGAGAACATAAGTGACAATTGTTTGAGCAAATTACAATCTACACAGTGATAAAATTTATATGGTGCTCTCCTAGTAGAGAAAACCAAAATCTCCCAGACGCAAGATATAGTAATGATGGAAGCTTTTAAACATTTGAATACCCACTGAAGTCCTAATTAGACTAAAAGAGAACTCAATTTTATGCTGTAGTACTTTCCTTTGATATGCCTACAGAAGTACACACCGTAATCATTGGAAAAAATACTTCAAAAAGGCCAAAGAAAAGACATATGTGACTCCCTGACAACATTCTTGCACAGATTATCAAATAATTGAATTAGTAGTTTGAATTTAAAAAAATGCTGCTCTGTTGGAGTGAAATAACCTTAGCCTACAGTCTTGGCTCAAGTCATTCCTACCCTGTGGGAAATGGACGTCAGAACTTGTAGGCTACCACATTCAACACTGCTCCACCTACTACTACTAATGGTGGTGGTGGTTTAGTCACTCAGTCGTGTCCGACTCTTTGCGACGCCATGGACTGTTGTTTGTCAGGCTTCTCTGTCCATGGGATCCTCCCAGGCAAGAATGCTGGAGTGTGTTGCCATTTCCTTCTCCAGGGGATCTTCCCAACCAAGGGACTGAACCTGGGTCTCCTGCATTGCAGGCAGATTCTTTACCGACTGAGCCACCAGGGAAGCCTACTACTACTAATAGAAAGAGTAGTATTGGCAAGACTGTGGACTGCGTAGGTGGAGGCTTGCTTGCTGTGTAACCTTGGGTAAGCTGAAGCTGCAATACTTTGGCGACCTTATGCGAAGAACCAACTCACTGGAAAAGACCCTGACACTGGGCAAGGTTGAAGGCAAAAGAAGAAGAGAGTGGCAGAGCATGAGATGGTTGGAGAGTATCATCGATTCAATGGACATGAACTTGGGCAAACTCCAGGAGATAGTGAGGGACAGGAAAGCCTGGCATGCTGCAGTCCACAGGATGGCAAATTGTCAGACATCGACTTAGTGACTGAAAAACCACCACCACCATCTTGGATAAACCTCTTAACCCCTCCAAGCCTGTTTTTTCACCTATAATTGGGATGATAATGGGTCCTGAATAAAAAGATAGTACCACATAATACACATCTATACCTCCTACCACCACAAAAATGATCAAATAGAAACTAGATATCACAAATCTGGGGCACTACAAGAGGAAGATTAGATGGGAAGCCAACTAGATTCTAACTCTCAGAGCCCATGATCCATCATTATCACTGTATTTACTTGTTTTACTTAACAAACATCTATTTGTTGTTAATTCTGTGCTAGGCTCTGTTTTAAGTACATTGTAGACAGTTACTTAATTTTCATTCTGATGCGTAACCATTTTGACTACAGTTCACGCTGGCTACCAAAGATAAGCAACTACCACTTGTCACAAAAGCAATGTTTCTAAATACTAATTAGTGTGAAAACAGCCTGGATTCTATCATAGGGTTCTTGCAACTGTCTTAGAACTAAGAAGGGAGATAGGATTTGGTTTTTTGCCCAAAAAATATGGACTTGCCGAGGAACTGGTGCTTTCAAGTTATAGTGCTGGAGAAGACTCTTGAAAATCCCTTGGACAGCAAAAAGATCAAACCAGTTAATCCTAAAGGAAATCAACCCTGAATATTCATTGGAAGGACTAATGCAGAAGCTGAGGCTCCAGTTCTTTAGCACCTCATGCAAAGAGCCCACCCATTGTAAAAGACCCTGATGCTGGGAAAGATTGAAGTCAGGAGGAGAAGGGGGCGACAGAAGATGAGGTGATTGGATGGGATTAGCAACTCAATGGACATGAGTTTGAGCAAACTCCGGGAGATGGTGAAGGACCAGGAAAACTGGCATGTAGCAGTCCATGGAATCATAGAGTTGGACACAACTTAGCAACTCAACAACTACAATAAAAATGGACATTATATATATATATATATATATATATATGTAATGTCCATTTATATATATATATGCAGTGTCCATTTTTGCATAATATGTATATATTATATATATACTACCAGACAATAGCGTCTGATAGAGAAATCCCTGGGTTGAAAGTCAGGATTTTTGAATGCACTATCATTCATCGCATCAAGAATTACATCATGTTTAAGTGAACAAAACCTACTAGACAGGAAAAGTCAATTTTACATTTTATTAATGACCGATTTGAATGGTCCCATAGTTAAGCTACGGGTAGCTGGGAAATATGAATCCACAGGATTTCAGAGAAATACATTTTTCAGTACAGCCCCAAACTTACTTTGTGACCTTAGTCAATTCTCTCCAAACTTCTCCATTCCTTCTCTTGTAAAATGAGGGCCATATGTCCCAAAAGAATCTCAGGAATTCAATCTGGGACAGACTGAGTCTAGAAATCTCCAAACCCTTCAGTTTTCAATGACTCCCAGAGAGATGCTAATCAGCAGAGGGGAAGCTGTGCTATGGTAATAAATAACTCCCAGTTTGGAGTGGCTTGACACAACAAAGATTTACTCCTTGCTCATGTCATAATGAGCAAGTGGCTTTTTTCTGCTTTTACAACTCAGATCTCTTTGCTTCCATCTTGCAGCTGTCCCATTTGGAATCCTTTTTTTACTACTCTGCAGACAGATCGTTGAAAACTTATCCAGGTTAACTTAACTCCCTCAGATTGAAGGTGACAATCATCCCTGGGATTAATGTCTGGCTTTTGTCACATGACTCAAACCTCACCACAGGGGATGCCAGAAAATGTTGGTGAGCGCATGGATATTTAATTAGAACTAATGATCTCTTCCAGAAGAGGTGATGGCAAAGGTAATATAAGGAGTGCATGCCAGATTCATGACCGTAACTCAGGCTTTCTAGCTCCTAGCTCAAGGCCACCCTCCAAATAATATGTGGGGTTGTTATAACAATGGCTCCAAAATTTTCAAAGCTGACAAAAGGACAGTTATTTCACATTATAATAGCTTGTATTGTATTATATGTAAATACTCACTGCAAGGACTGATGCTGAAGCTGAAGCTCTAATACTTTGGCCATGTGATGGGAAGAACTGGCTCACTGGGAAAGATCCTGATGCTGGGAAAGATAGAAAGCAGGAGGAGAAGGGGACAACAGAGGATAAGATGGTTAGACTGCTAGTTTGTGTTTGTGAAAGTCGTTCAGTCATGTCTGACTCTTTGCGAGTCCTGTGGACTATACAGTCCATGGAATTCTCCAGGCCAGAATACTGGAATGGGTAGCTGTTTCCTTCTCCAGCAGATCTTCCCAATCCAGAGATAGAACCCAGGTCTCCCGCATTGCAGGCAGATTCTTTACCAGCTGAACCACAAGGGAAGCCCATAAATACTGGAGTGGGTAGCCTATCCCTTCTCCAGAGGATCTTCCTGGCCCAGGAATCAAACCAGGGTCTCCTGCATTGCAGGCAGATTCTTCACCAACTGAGCTATCCAGGATGGTTGGATGGCATTGCCAACCCAATGGGCATGAGTTTGAGCAAGCTCCAGGAGTTAGTGATAGACAGGGAAGTCTGGCATACTGCAGTTAATGGAGTTGCAAAGAGTCAGACATGACTGAGTGACTGAACTGAACTTAAAGAAAAAAATAAATTTCTGTCAGTCAATACAGAAACATATACCCTTAATCAGCTTTCTAGTGAGGTTAACAAAAATTCTATATTTCACTGTTTCACATTATTCCAAAAGCTCAATTTCATTCCTTGGAAAGGTTTTCTAAAAGGCAAAATTCAGACCATACTTATTTGATCATTTCATCCGCTCCAAGCAAGAGAACTTAGAGCTGAGAATCTCCTTGTGTGAATGGAATGGACTAGTGTGTTGAGCTGGTTCAAAGATTACTCATAGGTATTTGAAAAAGGTTTGTGGAGATTTCTATAGCAAGAAACCTGATTTTTTAAGATATGTCTTTAAAATCAGGATGTAGGAATAAATCCTATTATGTTTTGGTGACTGCCTGCTTCTACTCCAGTGTTCTTGGAATTAGTGGTTGGTGTTAGAAGCCAGAGAAGCAATTCAGTCTACTGGACATTTTGAAAAAATGTGGTTATCCAAAATCTGGGTTCCAATGAAATCCTGAGTTGATCTCATGACTTGGCCAAATCTTTATTTTTGTAAGAGAAAAGATTTTTACATAACTACAACCAAAAATAAAAGTGGTTAAGAAGATACAGTGCAGTTGCTTTTCATTACCCTACACTGATGGGTTAGGAGGAACTTACTGCTTTTAGAAAACCGAGGTTCTACATCCTTTCATTAATCCATCCAGGAAAATAAGTGGTCAAGTGCATACCTGTGGTGAATGTCACCCACACCTTTCATTTCCCACAGTTACTCACTAGCACATTTTCCCCATTCTGATGATCATTATAACTCTTGAAGGCAGCATGCAAGTAAGTAGCTTCTGAGATGCACTTCTGACACACTAGTAGACATATTAGTCACCTCCTTCTTGTTTCTTTTGTTTCATGACAAAGAAATTCAATTTAAATGGAGTCTTTTATGTTCAAGTTTATATTTCTCTACACGTGAAAAGAAATATTTATATCACTCTCTCTTCTGATGGACATACTGAAATCGATCACACAAGTTCATGTTCTAAAGAAGTGTTTCCATTTTTACTGAAAGGACTACCATCACATAGTTTTACAAAGCTGAGATGAATTCCATATCAATAAAATTGAGATTTGCTGCAGATGAAAATTTGAACTGATAAACATTTTATTGCACTGAATTTTGTCAACTTTCTAGCTAGAGGACTGAATTAGGGTCAAAGCTCATATCTTATTAACTTCTTAATTTTCTAATCACTAGGACACTGAGGTCTTGACCAGTATCTGCAAAATAAAACGAGAGGCCCTCAAAACACTTCAGTGGATTAATAGGCAGTACTTGGCCTATAGAAAGTTAGAGATACCAAGGGAAAATTTCATCCAAAGATGGGCTCAATAAAGGACTGAAATGGTATGGACCGAACAGAGGCAGAAGATATTAAGAAGAGGCAGCAAGAATACACAGAAGAACTGCACAAAAAAAATGGTCATGACCCAGATAATCATGATGCTGTGATCACTCACCTAGAGCCAGACATCCTGGAATGTGAAGTCAAGTGGGCCTTAGGAAGCATCACTATCAACAAAGCTAGAGGAGGTGATGGAATTCCAGCTAAGCTATTTCAAACCCTCAAAGATGATGCTGTGAAAGTGCTACACACAATATACCAGCAAATTTGGAAAACTCAGCAGTGGCCACAGGGCTGGGAAATGTCAGATTTCATTCCAATCCCAAAGAAAGGCAATGCCAAAGAATGCTCAAACTACCGCACAATTGCACTCATCTTACACGTTAGCAGAGTAATGCTCAAAATTCTCCAAACCAGGCTTCAATAGCACATGAACTATGAACTTCAGATGTTCAAGCTGGATTTAGAAAAGGCAGAGGAATCAGAGATCAAATTGTCAACATCTGATGGATCATCGAAAAAGCAAGAGAGTTCCAGAAAAACAACTACTTCTGCTTTATTGACTATGCCAAAGCCTTTAACTATGTGGATCACAATAAACTGTGGAAAATACTTAAAGAGATGGGAATACCAGACCACCTGACCTGCCTCCTGAGAAGTTCATATGCAGGTCAAGAAGCAGCAGTTATAACTGAACATGGAACAACAGACTGGTTCCAAATTGGGAAAGGAGTATGTCAAGGCTGCATATTGTCACCCTGCTTGTTTAACTTATATGCAGAGTACATCATGTGAAATGCCAGGCTGGATGAAGCACAGGCTAGAATTAAGATTGCCGGAAGAAATATCAATAACCCCAGATATGCAGATGACACCGCCCTTATGGCAGAAAGCAAAGAGGAACTAAAGAGCTTCTTGATGAAAGTGAAAGAGGAGAGTGAAAAAGTTGGTTTAAAACTCAACATTCAGAAAACCAAGATTTATGGTCCCATTGCTTCATGGAAAATAGATGGGGAAACAATGGAAACAGTGAGGGACTTTATTTTGGGGGGCTTATCAAGGCAAGAATACTGGAGTGGTTTGCCATTTCCTTCTCTAGGGTATCTTCCCAACTCAGGGATCGAACCCAGGTTGGTCGCATTGCGGGCAGACGCTTTACCGTCTGAGCCATGAGGGAAGCCCTCCAAAATCACTGCAGATGGTGACTGCAGCCATAAAATTAAAAGAGGCTTGCTCCTTGGAAGGATAGTTATGACCAACCTAGGCAACATATTAAAAAGCAGAGACATGACTTTGCCAACAAAGGCCTGTCTAGTCAAGGCTATGGTTTTTCCAGTAGTCATGTATGGATGTGAGATTGGACTACAAAGAAAACTGAGCACAGAAGAATTGATGCTTTTGAACTGTGGTGTTGGAGAAGACTCTTGAGAGTCCCTTGGACTGCAAGGAGATCCAACCAGTCCATCCTAAAAGAAATCCTAAAAGAAAAAAAAAGTCCTGAATATTCATTGGAAGGACTGATGCTGAAGCTGAAACCCCAATACTTTGGCCACCTGATGCGAAGAACTGACTCATTTGAAAAGACCCTGATGCTGGGAAAGATTGAAGGTGGGAGGAGAAGGGGATGACAGGGGATGAGATGGTAGGATAGCATCACCAACCTGATGGACATGAGTTTGAGTAAGCTCCAGGAATTGGTGATGGACAGGGAAGCCTGGCATGCTGCACTCCTTGGCATCACAAAGAGTCAGACACAAATGAGCAACTGAACTGAACTGGCCTATACAGAAACCAATATCTGTTCATTTTGAAATAGTGAAATAGTGAAATTTTTGCCAATTAATTAGTTTTACTTCCTCAAGGATGAATGTAAAAGTTATAAGATCAAAAATAATTAAGAAATTGACATGGTATCATACTACATATACAAAGCTTGTAAAATCCTAGGCTGGCCAAAATAAACTTAATAGAATGCTCAAGGTGGGAAAATCATTGACCACATCTAGCTCTTTCATTTGATGAAAGAGAAATACAGAAAGACACAGTGTAAATTCATGGCAAAACTTAAACCTAAATATCAGCAGTATGAATATGAAGTCAGTGCTTTTATCCCCATGCTATTTATTTAAATACAAGTAAATATGTAAAGACTTCACTCACAGGGATGCCAGATGTCATTAATTTTCATTTATATCACCACACAAGGTATTAATAAACAACTTTCAACAAAAATATGTGTGGAGGCTGTTGATATTTATATCCTGGAATCCAATATTTCAAGAATGCAATTAAAAAAAACTTGTAAATATTAAATATTTGCTATGTTACAATCACAGAATTGGAAAACACTTACGCAACAAATGATTTGCTCTTGGTTTCAGGGTGGTAATAATAAATTTTCTTGAATTTTTGAACAGATATATTTGTCAGTTCAAAATTCTGCAGACATATTGTTTTTGGGCAGAATGTTCATATATTTATTAATTTTTTCATTTGATGATAAGAACATAAAAGAATATTATTATAATGTCCTTAAATTCTTATATCCATTGTTTTTTTTCTTCCTGTGTCCTGTATTTATAACTGCAATGTTTTTGGCATAACCTTACATTATATGGTAGGGTATTTGATTCAGATAATACTGATTCAGTATTATCTGAACCCAGGGAATCATAAATTTAAACAAAGAGAAATTTGCATTTTTCTATCACCAGTAGCACCAGTTTTGAGTTTGTTTTGTATTTGTCTATGCTTCTCAACATAGGCTTTTTAAAAATAAAATCTTAGGAGACCAAAGTACTTTGTTCAGATTGAAATAAATATTTGGAAATTGTAAAAAAATCTTATACCCAGGGTTTTTCTCTGAGGACCACGTTTCTCTTTTTTAAGGCAAATAATAAAATTATAACCTCAAAGTGCACTACTCTGTGTGCTGTTCTGTCTCCCTTCTCAAATAAATAATACACATTATTTTTAACTAATATCCAGACAGCTATTTTACCGGTAGATTATGTTCTAGGTAATAGAAGACTTAAGTAAATGATCTCAGACACAACCTATGATTGTGTAATACTGAAATAAAGGCTTTTATAAAGCACATGAATTAACGAATTCCCTGAATTCACTAGAATAGCTATTTATTTTTAAAATCAAATTGCTTTCCACAAGGTCATTAAATATAAAAGGTTTCTACAGTTATATAATTGCATATATCTTATTATTGCTTTGGAAGCATAGAGAGTGAATTTCAATTTATCATCTAACAACATATAGAATCAATATAAAAAATAACATGAAACTCTTCAATAGAAAAATATCTCACTATGGATCCTGACTATGAAATCTTCTGAAATAGTCTTTGAATTGATATTTATTCATCCCAGTGAAGAAAATATTATACTTTTCCACGCAGAAGAATTATTTTCTAACTTGAGAAACCCACATTATTCATGAAAGTCACTGGCCTGTCTCAAGGTTTAATTGAAACCAAATGAAGTCTAGTAAAACTAATCAAAACCAAACAAACCCTTGGGTTATGTAAAGGACTTTACTGCTAGTTACAGTTCTTGGAGATTTGGTTAGAGTGCTCTAAAATCAAATTTTAAATGTCACCATGCCATGCAAACTAAACATAAAATATTCTTCCAAGAGTTCCATGAATGGCTAAATTAAATACAACTTTATTACCTACAGAATTATTAAATGACCATCAAAAAGGACAGAAAACATTGAATCAATTTATAGAAGTAATTGATGTTAAAGAATTAACCTAAGACATTAAAAAACTTATCTCATGTGCTATATTTATATTACTCATTAAAAAGAAACTTCAGGAACTCTCTCAAAAATGTCAGTGCATAATTTGAATAAATCATCCCATGACAGTTGAAATCTCTAATGTAATGTAAGGGAAGGCTATAAATCAGTAAAAGTTGGGGGAAAAACAATCTAGGGGTCTTAGAGGGAGCACCAGTTCTCAATCTGAACAATCATGTGACATTTAACTTCTTGTACTGGAGTTTCCTTATGAATAAATGAGAGTAATACTTACAACTCAACATGCACTTTTCTCCAATGTAGTCATGTAAAGTGTGGTGCAGATGCAAGCTATTATGAAACTGTGAAGTAGATATCAGCAAGTATTTGGAAAATACAGAATAGAAAAATGATTACGTGCAAAAAACTAGTTCATGTATTTGTATACCTCTTTGTATTTGAAGCTATACACAGAACTGATGGAGAAAGAGTAAATTGAGTTTGGATATATAAGAGTAGAAGTGCTTTGATATATTATATTTATCATTAAATAATATATTTATTATCCCACTGAAGAATGCAAATCTTAAGTTTCAACAAGCAGAATTCAATGATTCAACAAGCACAATAGGAAGTCGTATGGCCATTTGCTGAATAGATACAAATGCCATTTATCAGTTCAGTTCAGTTCAGTCACTCAGTAGTATCCGCCTCTTTGCAACCCCATGGATTGCAACACGTCAGGCCTTCCTGTCCACACCAGCTCCCAGAGTTTACCCAAACTCATGTCCATTGAGCCGGTGATGCCATCCAACCATCTCATTGTGTCGTCCACTTCTCCTCCTGCCATCAATCTTTCCCAGCATCATGGTCTTTTCAAATGAGTCAGTTTTTCCCATCAGGTGGCCAAAGTATTAGAGTTTCAACTTCCACATCAGTCCTTCCAGTGAACACAAAGGACTAATTTCCTTTAGATGGACTGGTAGGATATTCTCGCAGTCCAAGGGACTCTCAAGAGTCTTCTCCAACACCACAGTTCAAAAGCATCAATTCTTCTGTGTTCAGCTTTCTTTACGGTCCAACTCTCACATCCATACATGACTACTGGAAAAACCATAGCCTTGACTAGATGGGCCTTTGTTGGCAAAGTAATGTCTTGCTTTTTAATATGCTGCCTAGGTTGGTCATAACTTTCCTTCCAAGGAGTAAGTGTCTTTTAATTTCATGGCTGCAGTCACCATCCGCAGTAATTTTGGAGCCCCCCCAAAATAAACTCAGCCACTGTTTTGTTTCCCCATCTATTTGCCATGGAGTGATGGGACTGGATGCCATGATCTTAATTTCCTGAATGTTGAGCTTTAAGCCAACTTTTTCACTGTCCTCTTTCACTTTCTTCAAGAGGCTCTTTAGTTCTTCTTCACTTTCTGCCATAAGGGTGGTGTCATTTGCATATGTGAGGTTATTGATATTTCTCCCAGCAATCTTGATTCCAGCTTGTGCTTCCTCCAGCCCAGCATTTCTCATGATGTACTCCACATATAAGCTAAATAAACAGGGTGACAATATACAGCCTTTACATACTCCTTTTCCTATTTGGAACCAGTCTGTTCCATGTCCAGTTCTAACTGTTGCTTCCTGACCTGCATACAAAATTCTCAAGAGGCAGTCAGGTGGTCTGGTAATCTCATCTCTTTCAGAATTTTCCACAATTTATTGTGGTCCACACAGTCAAAGGATTTAGCATAGTCAATGAAGCAGAAATAGATGTTTCTCTGGAACTCTCTTGCTTTTTCAATGATCCAGTGGATGTTGGCAATTTGATCTCTGGTTCCTCTGCCATTTCTAAAACCAGCTTGAACATCTGGAAGTTCATGGTTCACATATTGCTGAAGCCTGGCTTGGAGAATTTTGAGCATTACTCTGCTAGCGTGTGAGATGAGTGCAATTGTGCAGTAGTCTGAGCATTCTTTGGCATTGCCTTTCTTTGGGATTGGAAGGAAATCTGACCTTTCCCAGGCTTGTAGCCACTGCTGTGTTTTCCAAATTTGCTGACATACTGCATGCAG
The DNA here is from genome assembly GCF_019320065.1 of Cervus canadensis. Lineage (NCBI taxonomy): Eukaryota > Metazoa > Chordata > Mammalia > Artiodactyla > Cervidae > Cervus > Cervus canadensis. Next base: position 18,953,024 of record NC_057412.1, read on the forward strand.
CACTTTCACAGCATCATCTTTTAGGAACTGAAATAGTGCAACTGGAATTCCATCACCTCCACTAGCTTTGTTCATAGTGATGCTTCCTAAGGCCCACTTAACTTCGCATTCCAGGATGTCTGGCTCTAGGTCAGTGATCACACCTCATAATTATCTGGGTCATGAAGATTTTTTTTGTACAGTTCTTCTGTGTATTTTTGCCACCTCCTCTTAATATCTTCTGCTTCTGTTAGGTCCATACAATTTCTATCCTTTATTGTGCCCATCTTTGCATGAAATGTTCCCTTGGTATCTCTAATTTTCTTGAAGAGATCTCTAGTCTTTCCTATTCTGTTATTTTCCTCTATTTCTTGGCACTGATCACCGAGGAAAGCTTTCTTATCCCTCCTTGCTATTATTTGGAACTCTGCATTCAAATGGGTATATCTTTCCTTTTCTCCTTTGCTTTTTGCTTCTCTTCTTTTCACAGCTATTTGTAAGGCCTCCTCAGACAGCCATTTTGCTTTTAACATTTCTTTTTCTTAGGGATGGTCTTGCTCCCGTCTCCTGTACAATGTCATGAACCTCCATAGTTCATCTGGCACTCTGTCTATCAGATCTAGTCCCTTAAATCTATTTCTCACTTCCACTGTATAGTCATAAGAGATTTAAGTCATACCTGAAGGGTCTAGTGCTTTTCCCTACTTTCTTCAATTTAAGTCTGAATTTGGCATTAAGGCTGGAGAAGGAAATGGCAACCCACCCCAGTACTCTTGCCTGGAAAATCCCACGGACAGAGAATTCTTGTAGGCTGCAGTCCATAGGGTCACAAAGAGTCAGACACGACTGAGAGACTTCGCTTTCTCGGCAATAAGGAGTTCATGATCTGAGCCACAGTCAGCTCCCGGTCTTGTTTTTGCTGACTCTATAAAGCTTCTCCGTCTTTGGCTGTAAAGAATATCATCCATCTGATTTCAGTGTTGGCCATCTGGTGATGTCCATGTGTAGAGTCTTCTCTTGTGTTGTTGGAAGAGGGTGTTTGCTATGATCAGTGTGTTCTCTTGGCAAAACTCTATTAGCCTTTACCCTGCTTCATTCTGTACTCCAAGGCCAAATTTGCCTGTTACTCAAGGTGTTACCTGACTTCCTACTTTTGCATTCCAGTCCCCTATAATTAAAAGGACATCTTTTTTGAGTGTTAGTTCTAAAAGGTCTTGTAGGTCTTTATAGAACCATTCAACTTCAGCTTCTTCAGCATTACTGGTCGAGGCATAGACTTGGATTACCATGATATTGAATGGTTTGCTTTGGAAACGAACAGAGATCATTCTGTCATTTTTGAGATTGCATCCAAGTACTGCATTTCGGACTCTTTTGTTGACCAGGATGGCTATTCCATTTCTTCTAAGGGATTCCTGCCTACAGTAGTGGATATAATGGTCATCTGAGTTAAATTCACCCATTCCAGTCCATCTTAGTTAGCTGATTCCTAGAATGTCGACATTCACTCTTGCCATCTCCTGTTTGACCACTTCCAATTTGCCTTGATTCATGGACCTAAAATTCCAGGTTCCTATGCAATATTGCTCTTTATAGCATTGGACCTTGCTTCTATCACAGGTCACATCCATAACTGGGTATTATTTTTGCTTTGGCTCTGTCCCTTCACTGTTTCTGGAGTTATTTTTCCACTGATCTCCAGTAGCATATTGGGCACCTACAGACCTGGGGAGTTCATCTTTTAGTGTCCTATCTTTTTGCCTTTTCAAATAAAAGTGATTTAAAAGATTTGCTGATATAATACTAAACAGATCCAAGGACCGTTATCATTCCATTCCTGCCAGTCCACTTTTAAAATTATAGAGTGTTAAAAATAACAAATGACATAAAGTAGAACAGGATTGTCCTGAGGAAAAATCAAAGGGAAAATTTCTTTTCAGGCAGTTAGATAACCTACATGTTTGACAAAGATGTAGGAGCAAAGAAATATGATTGAGACATATAATAGAATTTATTATCAATAATTTGATGTGCTTAACTGAACTTTCTTGGTAATTGAGAATATCAAATTGTTACTTTTGTTTTAAAATACTGACAATCTAAATATTTTAATAATATATCTGATCACTTTCTCATGTTAATGAATTAGTATTTGGTAATTTAATTTTTGGCCTTCTGATGCAAACAGACAACTCATTGGAAAAGTCCCTGATGCTGGGAAAGATTGAGGGCAGAAGGAGAACAGGGCATCATAAGATAAGATGGCTGGACAGCATCACTGGTGCAAAGAACATGAACTTGGGCAAACTCTGGGAGGGACAGGGAGGATTGGTATGCTGTAGTCCATAGGATTGCAAAGAGTCAGACACGACTGGGTGACTGGATAATAATAACTTAACTCTGGGTAATTTAGAATATTGCCTTTGGTCAATTACCACTGTATGTACCTTGTGATCAAACCAATTTTTACCAGTTACCTTCCAATTTATAATCTTCTATAAAATTAAAAATTGCTCAACAACCTCTATGGGCTTCCCCAGTAGCTCAGCAGTAAAGAATTCTCCTGCAATGTAGGAGACACTGGAGATGCATGTTTTGTTTCTGGGTTGGCAAGATTCCATGGAGGAGGAAATGGCAACCTGCTCCAATATTCTTGCCAGGAAAATTCCATGGACAGAGAATCATGGTGGGTCACAAAGTGTCAGACACAACTGAGCACACACACAAACAATCTCTACAGTAATGTACTTGACAAACCCAACTGCATTTGCACATAAAAAGTGTTCTGCCTTTATGATAAACATTAAGCAAGAGGAAAAGAAAAAAAAAAATCTCTAAATATTTTACTGGGAATAATAATATAAGCCTTATAAATTCCCTCTTTCATATGTGGGCAGAATACTGACTTGTTTAACAGCTTTATTTGATCTAAAACAAATATTAATAGATTTCAAAAGTTAATGTCTTTTCTGAATGCATTATCATAGTGGGACTAGGCCTATGCCTTAATGTATGGGGACTATGTGAAAAAAAAAAAAAGTGAAAATGTTAGTTGCTCAGGCATGTCTGACTCTTTGCAACCCCATGGACTAAAAAGTGCCAGGCTCCTCTGTCCATGAATTCTCCAAACAAGAATACTGGAGTGGGTAGCCATTCCCTTCTCCAGGGGATCTTTGAGACCCAGGGATGGAACCTGACTCTCCTGCATTGCAGACAGACTTTTTATGGGGACTAAAGGAAATGGAAATATGCTTTATCCTTCTAACTACAATGACCACTTCTGAGGATGTGAAATCACACTGAAACCACAAAATCTCAGGAAACTCTGCTAGAGATGGACTAGTTAATTCAGACCAGTCATTTAGCTGAAATGACTAAAAATAGCTAGATAAAATATTAAGAGTAAATCTTCTTTAATGTATAGAATAACTTACAAGTCATAAAGAATTACTAGGCTGAGATTGATCCAAGATAGGATGCAACTTAAACCCAACATTCAAGGTTACTTTTGTACTGGGACTATTTAGGAAATGAAAAGAAAGAGGTGAGTTGCTAAGCTGCAGGTCAATAGCCTTGCATGGATCAAAACCCAAAACCTGGAGTTAAGGACTTAGAAGGCTGGCCTACATTGGGCTTGGGCTTCCCTGGTGGCCCAGACAGTCAAGAGTCCACCTGTAATGCAGGACCCCTGGGTTCGGTCCCTGGGAAGCTCCCCTGGAGAAGGGCATGGCAGCCCACTCCAGTATTTTTGCCTGGAGAATCCCCATGAACAGAGGAGCCTGGCAGATTACAGTCTATGGGGTCACAAAGAGTCAGGCACAACTGAGCAACTATGAGCACACACACATTGGGCTCAGACGTACTCCCTACATGACAACCCCAAAGGACTGCTCCCCGGAAACATGGATGAGCAATAAATAAAACAGCAATTATATACACACATATATACAAACGTGGAGTGCCCTGGTAGCTCAGCAGTCAAGAATCTGCCTGCAATACAGGTGATGTGGGCTCAGTCCCTGGGTTGGGAAGATCCCCTGGAGATGGAAATGGCAACCCACTCCAGTATTCTTGCCTGGGAAACCCATGGACAGAGGAGCCTCAAGTGCTATAGTCCCGCAGGGTTACAAGGAGTTGGACATGACTTAGTGACTAAAAAAAAAAAAAAGTATACACACACAATATATACAGTGGGTTGGCTAAGAAGTCCATTAAGATTTCTCCACAAGATACTAAGAAAAATTGGAACAAACATTTTTTGTTTTTGGCCAACCCAATATATATATATATATATGATTTTTCCTGGTGGTTCAGCTTGTCAAGAATCCGCCTGAAATATGGGAGATCTGGGTTCAATCCCTGGGTTGGGAAGATCCCCCAGAGAAGGGAACAGTTTTCCACTCCAGTACTCTGGCCTGGAGAATTCCATAGACTGTATAGTGCATGGGGTCACAAAGAGTCAGACTCAACTGAGCGACTTTCACTTTAACTTTCAAGTAAATCTAACATACATTTAAATGGAGTCTCAAAAAGGGAGTGAGACACAAGCTGCATTTGAAGACACAGTGAAAATTTTCAAGGGTTGAAAAAGATACTATACAAATTTTGAAATGTAATGAAATCCAAGCAGCATAAGGATAAAGAGCAGACATAAAATAGTGAAGCTAAGAAAAACTACAAAGAAATCAGAGTGAGAAAGAATATAAAATGAGAAAGACAGAAAAGATAAACTACTTTCCAAGGATTAATGGCTGACTTCTTAACTGAAAGTCAGAAAACATTAGAATGTTTTTTTCAATGTATTGAGATAAGAGAAGTTCTAACTGATGATTTTATACCTAACAAAAAATATTTTAAGAATGAAGGTGAAGAAAAGAACTACATAAACCAAAACCTTAAAGTCAAAAAACTACATTTCAAAGCAAAACTAAGACTTTACAACCAACAGCTCTATACTAAATGAAATTCTGAATGATACTCTTTGGTCATAAGGAAACTATTCCCAAAGGTAAGCTAAGAGATGCAAGGAAAAAGAAAGCACAGAGGAAAGAATGGAAATGTGAATAAATCAGATTAAACACTGATCCTGTAAAATAATAATAAAGGTTATTTATAAAGTTTATAAAAACTGAAATTAAAACAATCCTACCTCAGAATATATAGAACAATCAGTTTCATACAAATTCATACATGAACTTAAAAGACAAAAACAAAATGAAGATTCTAATAGATAAAGCAGAACATCAACAGGACCTCAGAGTAAGAAAAAGCTTTTTAAATAGTATTTAAAAAAATACCCAATGTTAATTAAAGATTGATTAACTTGATCACATTAAAATTGAGAAGTTAAAATAAAATAAAATAAAATAAAATTGAGAAGTTATATTTGCTAGAAGACATCCTTAAGTATAAATTCAAGCATACAAAAGGGAGTTATACCTATCAACAAGCACTCATGTCTGGAATGATATATAATTATGCTATATAATAAACTTTTACACATCCACACAGAAGAGTCACGCAACCTATTTTTGTAAAAAATGTATAGGAGACCTGAACAGGCACTTTATAAACACAATACTCAAATACCTATTAGGAATACTAAAAGATCTTCATCTTCACTAACAATGAAAAAAATCTAATTAAAAACAATGAGATACTACACCCAACAAGACAACACATTGGCTAAGATGTGAAGCAACAAGAAGTCTCATTCACAAATAGTCAGGCATTATTGAATTAAGAAGATCACTATGAAATAGCATTTCACTGCTAGTCACAGGTAACCCCCCCAAAATTTTATGCATATATGGAACAAGAGCTTTCTGTAAGAGTGCTTATCATAACAATACTATTTTAAGTAGACACTAACTAAAAGATGGGAATTGCCTGGTAGCTCAGTTGGTAAAGAATCTGCCTGCAGTGCAGGAGTCAGTTCAGTCACTCAGTCGTGTCTAGCTCTTTGCGACCCCATGGAGTGCAGCACGCCAGGCTTCCCTGTCTATCACCAACTCCCAGAGCTTGCTCAGATTCATGTCTATTGAGTTGATGATGCCATCCAACCATCTCATCCTCTGTCGTCCCCTTCTCCTCCTGCCTTCAATCTTTCCCAGCATCAGGGTCTTTTCCAATGAGTCAGTTCTTCGTATCAGGTGACCAAAGTATTGGAGCTTCAGCTTCAGCATCAGTCCTTCTAATGAATATTCAGGACTGATTTCCTTTAGGATGGACTAATTTGATCTCCTTGCAGTCCAAGTTGGACTCTCAATAGTCTTCTTAAACATCACAATTCAAAAGCATCAATTCTTCAGCGCTCAGGTTTCTTTATGGCCCAACTCTCAAGTCAATACATGAATACTGGAAAAACCACAGCTTTGACTAGACAGACCTTTGTAGGCAAAGTAATGTCTCTGCCTTTTAATATGCAGTGCAGGAGACCCAGGCTCAATCCCTGGGTCAGGAAGATCCTTGGAGAAGGAAATGGCAACCCACTGTAGTATTCTTGCCTGGAAAATCCCATGGACAGAGGAGCCTGGCGGGTTACAGTCCATGGGGTTGCAAGAGTTGGACACGACCTAGCGAATAAACCACCACAACTAAAATATGCATGAAAAGTACAACTGACATAAATTTTAGTACCTAGCAGCTATGAAAATGAACTAACTATTCCTCACAAAATTATAGATGAATTTTACAAACATAATAGTGAATAACATAAGCCAGGAATGAAAGAAACTTGGAAAACAGGCAAAATGAATTTCTGGTGTATGAAGTAAGGAGAGTTGGGGTTGGGGTGGAATGCAGAGGGAATGAGTGATGCAGAACCAAGGAGGGCTTCTGGGGTATGTCTATTTCTCTGTGTCATTTTGTTTTCATTTTAACATAGGTGATGATTAGATGAGTATGCTTACTTTGTGACAGTTCATTGATCTGTACACTAATGATGTGTTTTTCTGTATGTGCATTTTATTTCACTAGTCGATAAATATCATACAAACATACAGATACACACACACACACACACACACAGTGTGCTAAGTTGCTTCAGCCGTGTCCAACTCTGTACAACCCTATGAACTGTAACCTGCCAGCCTTTGTCCATGGGGATTCTTCAGGCAAGAATACTCAAGTGGGTTGCCTTGCCCTCCTCCACAAAAAGTTCTGGACCATATTTTGAGCTATTGCTGTCATGCATGTTAACATTTTAAATTCAGCATAAATATATATATGTGTGTGTGTCCACATATATATGTGTGTGTATGTACACACACAAACACACACATGTATATAGTTATATTGAATTTAAAATGTTAACATTCATGACAGCAATAGCTCAAAGTATGGCCCAGAACTTTTTGTCCTCCTCAGTGGGTTCTAAGAAATAAAGAACACATATTTCCAACATTAATAAAGTCTGCTAGAAGTTAGACAAAAAGAAACCACATTCTACATCTCATTTTGTTAAGTCAAGAAAATTTTGACATAGAAACCAGAAAAAAAAATGTGATTCACTGTCATTCACAAATATAGATGAAGAAATTCAAAATTTCACAAACTATAACCAGCTGTGCATAATATACAAAATATATCATGACGAAGTTAGGTCTATCTCAGGTGTACAATGCTGGCTCACACTGTAAAATCAAGCAATACAATTTGCCACATTAACATTTTAAAGAGAATAACTGCGTTATTAGCTTTAATATAGAAAAACATCTTTTAGAATTCAACATCCCTTTATGATTTAAAAATCAACTTTTAACATATTAGAAATAAAAGCTATATCCTTCAGTTTAACAAAATTTATCTACAAAGTAAAAATTTCCATAAACACTCTGCTTAATGCTAAAACTACAACAGTAAGCACAAAACAAAGATAGCCATTATCATAATTTTTATTTGACATGTCTATGTGACAACTGTCAATATTTGTGGATAATATAATTTTTTACACAGAAAATGAATTACAAATTGATAGACTGAATAAGGTCATTCTCTATAAAATCAGCACACCAAAATCTTTTATTTTTAAACATCAACCATTAAAAATATTTTTATAAGGTACTGCTGCTGCTGCTAAGTCACTTCAGTTGTGTCCAACTCTGTGTAACCCCATAGACGCCAGCCCACCAGGCTCCTCCATCCCTGGAATTCTCCAGGCAAGAATACTGGAGTGGTTTGCCATTTCCTTTTCCAATGCGTACATGCACACTAAGCCACTTCAGTCATGTCCGACTCTATGAGACCCTATGGACAGCAGTCCACCAGGCTCCTCTGCCCACAGGATTCTCTAGGCAAGAATACTGGAATCGGTTGCCATTTCCTTCTCCAACTTTATAAGGTACAACTTACCATAACATCAAAAATACTAGGCAGTGGGACATAAATCTAACAGAACATATGCAGTAATTCTGTGGAGCGTATGATAGAACCTTAGTGAGAGAAATTAAGGATGACCTGTATACATGGAACGATATATCTAGTACATGGATTGGAAGACTCATTATAAATATGTCACGTTGATCCACAGATTCAATGCACTACCAACAAACACCACAGCACAATTTTCAACTATACAGCTGATTCTAAACTAAAAATGGAAATTAAAAAGGCCACGAATGGGTAAGAATTCTGTATGAAAATAAAACAGGAAAGGACTTTTTCATCTGATAGCAAAACAAACTTTAAAAATGTTTATATTAAGACACTGTGATATTAGCACTTGGAATAATACAAAGATCCACAGAAAGAACAAAAATCCTGGGAACAGATTGATGCACACATGTACCCTTTATTTAGCTCCCCTTCAGAGGAATAGGGAAGGACTGTCTTCTCAAAAAACATTGCTGGGACAAAGTTTAGTGCTTAAACTAAGACCTTCAGGAATGTTTTTGTTTCTTAATGAAAATGGTCTTTACAGAATATCGTTAGCAAATGCCAGTATTTCAATTATTCTCAGTTTCCTAGAACAGCTCTCTAACTAGTCTGTTAAACTTAGTTACGTATTCCAATTTATAATAGCACTGTCAGCTACATTATTTTCAAACAGTAGAAAGTACAGATAATCATTATGATACTATTAGATATAAAAATATTTATTGTTTCAAATGTACTTTATAAGCGTGACCTAAAAACTGTTCATTGAATGTAAAACTATTTTAAAATGATTCTATCTTTTATCCAATTTTTAGATTTTTATCAAAAAGGACCTGTTTTTAAAAATTAGATGCTTCTTTCCTCTTTTCAATACCTAATGTACATTCTAAGACAATCTGAAATAATGACTCAATGCTACTCTTTTAAAAATATCTAACGCTTTGTTTATAAAACTTCATAATGATATTCTTTGATGTTATTAATAGTATCATTAGCCTTTATTAAGTACAAAATGTACTGAGCATTAGAATGGGCATATGAGTATTAGAAAGGCTTCCCTGGTAGTTCAGCAGGCAAAGAATCTGCCTGCAATGCAGGAGACCCCAGTTTGAATCCTGGATTGGGAAGCTCCCCTGGAGAACGGATAGGCTACGCACCCCAGTATTCCTGGGCTTCCCTGGTGGCTCAGCCGGTAAAGAATCCACCGGCAATGCGGGAGACCCGGGATAGGAATGGACTGTACAGTCCATAGCGTCTCAGAGTTGGACATGATTAAGCAATTTACACTTCACTTATAGGTACTAGATACAGATACATTTTAAAGAATTGTATTTCCATTTTATTAATATGAATTTGTACATTTGGTAACTCAAAAGCTAGCAGTTTCAAATGGAATATACATATATATATATATATATATTTCAAATATATATATGTATACTTCATATAAAAATAAATATTGCATATACACAAATTTTTATCTCAACCTAAAATCTTTTTTCATTGTCATATGAAAATGTTAAAAAATTTAGTAAACATTGCAAACTTACAAAAAAGTAAACTTTTTCTTGCTTTGTATGAGTTAAAACCATGTAAATTTTATTTTTAATATACATATTCTATATTTTTAATTCTTTAGATAAATTCTACTTTTATTTTTTAAAACACAAAATTATGTGTTGATTATGAATTGTATTTCATATTTTTGACTTTTAATTAAAATATATCCATTAAACTACATAGAAGTTACTAATTCCAGTGAAAAATACTGGGAATTTTTCAGTCAGATATTATTCAAACTGTAACAAAAGCTTTGCTAAGGAGTTGTTGATATTAGAAGTGCCCATTGCAAATATGTCTTACTTTCAGGAAAGAAACACTGTGAGAGCTCTCTCCACAGTACAGAATTAACAAAGAAATCTGTTTCCAATTAAAAAAACTGTGGGAGTACCCAGCTGTATTTGGGATTTGGCAAATGTATTAAACTATGCTCCACATGCTTTGGTTTCAGCAAAGCCTATAAAGTATTTTCTCATGTCTTTTCCTCCTTAGCCTTAAAACACATGTACAAAGAATGGATCTGCAGTCTCTCTCTCCCTCCAGTTACAATGATCAGAAAAAGTTTAAATAGCCAATGCCTTTATTATTTTTAAATCTCTAATACACAAAGAGTGAAACAGAATATTCATGAGGTCACCTGTGTAAACGAAAGGATTTATATCTTGGTTGTCAGCATGTTTAAAAAAAATAATTCACTTTTGCATAGAACCGAGAAACTCAGTTTTGCCAAAGGCTCATGGCACTCAGGCTTGAAGTGGTTTGGATTTACTTAGAAGTATAAAAGCCAAGCAAGCAAAGAGGTTGTTTCAGGATAGTTTTAAAATTCCCACAGCTACTTCTCATGTTCTGTGCACCAACACTTTGAAAACTAAGGTTCTAAAGCAATTTTGTTATGGGGAGAATATTTTCTAGGGATGTTAAATCAAAGGTGGAGGATAGAGGAATTAGAAGGGTTATGAGAACAGGAATGAAGAGAATGGATGTAATATGGAAAGACACTGAAATTGGAAGATTTTAATTGTAGCATGATAGCCATCTTCAAAAGTTACATGGTCTATTTCCCCCTTAAAAGTAAAATAGATTAGCTTCTTTCTCTTTCATTAGCTCATTCAGTAACAGTTCTTTCATATACAATCCTTAGTTATAGAAAGTTATAGAAAAATCATGAAAAGCAAAGTACAAATGGACATCAGACTTTCAATGTTATACTTCCTCCTAGATTTAAAAGACCATCCAATAGAGAAAGGGATGTCCTTTACTTTCAGAGAGAAGAGTAACATAATAAAAATTAGCAAACCACTGACTTTACTACATGCCAGGCACTGCTCAAAATCTTTTACATTTATGTATTTAATCCTTTCAACAACTCTATGAGACTAGACATTAATACTACTATTATCAATGTCTTACACACAGAGAAAATGAGATATGGAGAAATTAAGCACAACAGAAATTAAATGTTGCTTTGCATTATATGCTTTGCATATCTAGGATTCAAACCCAAGTAGGAAGCCTTGACAAACAGGGTCTTTAAACACTGCACTATATGATACTAGGGAGCATGACAAAATCAAACAGAGTTAAAAGGCTACGCTTTTGACTTATTAAACACTGGCAACTCCAGGATATGATCTACTATAACTTTGATTTTTTCATATGTATAATACCAATCATGCCATAAAATTATATTCTAATGGTAAAAGGATATCCTGCACATATTAAATACACAATACAGGTCAGTTCCCTGATACAAATTTTACACCTGCTTATTATTCACTATTCAGTTATAAAATAATGCACGGTTCCTGGTTAAACCTGACATAGTGAAAGCTTGGTCTTCCCTGGGAGCTCAACTGATGAAGAACCCACCTGCAATGCAGGAGACGGGCTTGATCCCTGGATTGGGAAGATCCCCTGGAGGAGGGCATGGCAACCCACTACACTATTCTTGCTGGAGAATCCCCATGGCCAGAGGAGCCTCGCAGGCTACAGTCCACAGGGTCACGAAGAGTCAGACACGACTAGTGACTAAACACAACACAGCAGCAGCAAATATTTACCTCCTCTCCCTTTAAAAATTGTATTATAATTTATACGAAAGCTTTTTTTTTTATTTAAAGGGAGGAGGATCACCCAGGAGAACAAAATAACAGAGAAGGAAGTAGCAGATAGGAGCTTTCACTTAAACAAGAAAACTGGAAGGAAAGTGGACAAGTGGTGAAACGCAATGCACAGGGAAAACTGAAAACTAAGTATCTGAAAGCATAAGAAGCCAAAGCAAATCAATATGCACGCTATGCCAAGAAGAAGCTGAAAAAATATAAGATAACATAAACTCTGCAAATGGAGAGTAAGTGAAGTCAAAAATGACTGAACTGGTTAAAGTCTGTGTGTAAAGCCATTAAAATCCTAGACATCCCACCTGAATCCATAGGTTCAAATGATGAGCTCTCTTTAACACATCCAAAAGAAAGTAGGATTGCTCCACAATGAAAAATAGAAAAAAAAAAACTATCTGCTGAATGGTGAGACATGTCCCTTACCTTACCATGACCAAACTCACTCCTAACTGGGCTTTGAGAAAGGGGTAACCATGATTATACTACCAGGAAAATAAAAAAAATCTAAGGATTACTTTTTAAAAACACTGACATTTAAGAAAAGGTGCATAGTTTTTCACAACTGACTCTCAAAAAAACTGATATTCCCTTGGCCATTTCTTCTAAGTGAATACTCTTAACTTAGCAAGTATTGCCAGCTGAAAAGCTAGTGAGTCTTGATTAAAAATTAAAAGGCAAACTATGATAGCTTTAGATTAGTGTTGCCTAACGGGGTTCCCCAGGTGGCACTAGTGGTAAAGAATCTGCCTGTCAACCAGGAGACACAAGAGATGTGGGTTCAATCCCTGGACCAGGAAGATCCCCTGGAGTAGGAAATGGTAACCACTCCAGTATTCTTGCCTGGAAAATTCCATGGACAGCGGAGCCTGGCAGGCTATCATCCATGGGGTTGCAAAGAGTTGGACACAACTGAGCAACTGAGTACACAGTGTTGTCTAATAGAACTTCACATAAATACAGAAAATTTCTACATTTGTGGTGTTTATGCAACAGCAATTATTCTTGAGCAGCTACTAAGCAACTGAAATGTGGCTACTGCAACAAGGGTATTGGATATTAAATTTTAATTTTCATTAATTTACAGTTAAGCAGCCACATTTGGTACGTGGCTACCTTGTTGGACTGTGTAGCTCTAGAGAAAGTCATTATAAAAAGTCAAAATGGTGATGCTGTTGGCTCTTCCTTGACATTTTAAAAGAGGCCTAAAAGAAAGAAATCAAGTAAGAGTTCATTTCAAAGAAGGGACTGAAGAGAATACAGCTTTGCCAAAAAGGATGCTGATTCAGTCTGTTATCTTCAAATTACATTGACTAAAGATAACTTCTTTAGTGATTGTGATTGTGGTTGTGGTTTTCAGTCTGTCTGCCCTCTAATAGAGAAGGATAAGAGGCTTATGGAAGCTTTCTGATAGGAGAGACCAACTGAGGGGGAAACTGGGTCTTCCACAGGACCGGTAAAGGTCAGTTTTCATTCCAATCCCAAAGAAAGGCAATGCCAAAGAATGCTCAAACTACCGCACAATTGCACTCATCTCACATGCTAGCAAAGGAATGCTCAAAATTCTCCAAGCCAGGTTTCAACAGTATGTGAACCGTTAACTTCCAGATGTTCAAGCTGGATTTAGAAATGGCAGAGGAACCAGAGATCAAATTGCTAACATCCCCTGGATCATCGAAAAAGCAAGAGTTCCACAAAAACATCTACTTCTGCTTTATTGACTATGCCAAAGCCTTTGACTATGTGGATCACAATAAACAGTGGAAAATTCTAAAAGAGATGGGAATACCAGACCACCTGATCTGCCTCCTGAAAAATCTGTATGCAGGTCAGGAAGCAACAGTTAGAACTAGTCATGGAACAACAGACTGGTTCCAAATCAGGAAAGCAGTATGTCAAGGCTGTATATGGTCACCCTGCTTATTTAACTTATATGCCGAATACATCATGAGAAACGCTGGGCTGGATGAAGCACAAGCTGGAATCAAGATTGCCGGGAGAAATATCAATAACTTCAGATATGCAGATGACACCACCCATATGGCAGTAAGTGAAGAAGAACTAAACAGCCTCTTGATGAAAGTGAAAGAGGAGAGTGAAAAAGTTGTCTTAAAGCTCAACATTCAGAAAACTAAGATCATGGCACCTGGTCCCATCACTTCATGGCAAATAGATGTGAACAATGGAAACAGTGAGGGACTTTATTTTTCTGGGCTCCAAAATCCTGCAGATGGTGACTGTAGACATGAAATTAAAAGACGCTTGCTCCTTGGAAGAAAAATTATGACCAACCTAGACAGCATATTAAAAAGCAGAGACATTACTTTGTCAGAAAGAGTCCATGTAGTCAAAGCTATGATTTTTCCAGGAGTCATTTATGGATGTGAGAGTTGGACTATAAAGAAAGCTGAGCACCAAAGAATTGATGCTTTTGAACTATAGTGTTGTACAAGACTCTTGAGGGTCCCTTGGACTGCAAGGAGATCCAACCAGTCCATCCTAAAGGAGATCAGTCCTGGGTGTTCATTGGAAGGACTGATGCCGAAGTTGACACTCCAGTACTTTGGCTATCTGATGAGAAGCACTGACTCATTTGAAAAGACCCTGATGCTGGGAAAGATTGAAGGCAGGAGGAGAAGGGGACAACGGAGGATGAGATGGTTGGATGGTATCATCGACTCAGTGGACAAGAGTTTGAGCAAACTCTGGGAGTTGGTGATGGACAGGGAGACCTGGCATGCTGCAGTCCATGGGGTCGCAGAGTCGGGCACAACTGAGCAACTGAACTGAACTGAACTTAAAGATAACTTAATTTGGGCCTCATTTAGTTTAGAAAACCTAACCAGCTGCGAAAAGTCAAATAGAAGGAGAAAGAGCCCTCAGGCCTCTTTCAGTCACATTCCAGTACATTCTGGGCAGGAAAGATCAATTTAAAAGGCTGTTGCTTCTCTATAGTTTCAGATGGCTTCAGAATAGTTTTCATTATGTCGATCTTTTGAATGTGTTACATACAATTCTTACACACTTATCTGATTTCATTTCACATTCTTTTTTCTCTCTATGCTTTTGTTTGGGTTTCTTTCTATTGACCTGTCTTCTAGTTTGCTATAGTGTCATTTTCTCCAATCTGCTATTTAAAACCAATTATTAACATTTTAATTTCAAATACTGAGATTTTAATTGCATTTTTCAGCTCTATGTCCATGTGAATTGTTTCATAGATAGCAGTTCTATATTGAAATTCCAACTCCTTACATTTTATTTCTAACTTTTCCTTGGTTTTCCTTAACATTTTAATGATAGTTAATGTTACTGCCAATATATAGAATACCTATGCACCTACTTGGATTATCTATTTTTTATCTTATCAGTCATATTTCCCTGCCTCTTCACATCTATTAATTTTTATTGTATGTTGGAAATTGTGATAAAAGAACCAGAGTGGGTTGAAATGAGGTTATCTTTCACCAAAAATGGTTTCCTTCCTTTTTTCATTAGATACATTTAGTGAGGGGTTGATGATCTTAACTAAATAGAGATTAAATTATTTTGGGGTTAGTTTGAAGTTTTGGTAAGACTCAACAAACTTCTAGGTTGATTTTTGCTCCTCAGGTATGGCCTCCTTGGGTTTTTGATAGAAAGTCTGGCAAAGTTTTCTCCATCCCAGAAAGACGGGGGGATCAAGCCTGCAATCACAGGTTCCAAGGTTAGTTCTTCAGTCACCTGACTTTCCAATCTTGGTACTTCTGTTCAAACTCTGTGTTTCAGTAAACCATCCTCTATTTTTGATGATTTTTTCTTAATCTTCATAAGCCTGTAGGAAATTTCACTCTGCCTTTTGACCTAGCACCTCAGCCTCTTGAGTAGTACCCAGAACTCAGTTGTGTCAGAATTGTACTTTGTCAGTCTAGCTTTCCATGACAGTTAAAACTTTTGTTGATTTGTGTTTCCCTGGTAGTAGCTATCTGCTTCAACTGAGCTGATTCTCTGCCCTTATTCAAAATTGGCCAGCACCCTTAGGGAGTTAAAAATAGCTGGTGAGCTTCAGATCATTTTAGAATGGTTGCACCTCCTCTGATATATTGTCCGTATTGTCCTATTGTTCTTGCTGTTGTTTTTAGTTGCTAAGTCATGTCCAACTCATTGTGACTCCATGAGCCTGCCAGGCTCCTCTGTCCATGGGATTTCCCAGGCAAGAATACTGGAGTAGGTTGTCATTTCCTTCTGCAACTGTTCTATTACACCTTTAAAATATATGTGTGTGTGTGTGTGTGTGTGTGTGTGTGTGTGTGTATTTGTTATTTACCTTGCTTTTCTGGTAGCTGTAATGTCATCTGTGGGTTGGGGCCTCACACAAGACTAGTAAATGGATAATAGATTTCAGGCTTAATGTCAAAGATGAAATGAAATCTCAGTTTATACTTATGTGCACATGGAACTGACTGAAACTATAACATTTTTATGTAAGTTTTCTTTTCAAAGGAACCACCAGGGAGATTCACAAAAACTCTGTGACTTTTCAACTGTCAAAGTAACCTTCAGGTCTCTCAATCCATACTGGCAGGAAATAGACTGTGAAATCCATATTATTTTCAAAGAAGGGTGTACATTCCAACACTCACCTAAAGTCTGACTGTGGAAATAATGGACAAAAAATACTCAAAAATCTTCCCAGATGGAAAATTTAGGAGCCATGGAGAACAATAGATCCCCATAGAAAGCAGAATAGTGGCAATCAATTTCAAAAGATCTAGCAATTCTTGCTTAATCAGATTTGCTAACTCTAATGAACAAGTGACTTCAGTTCATACAATATTCTTGAATTTTCTGAAAAAGGAAGTTTTATTATGATATCCTGACTCACTGTATGAGTTTGTATGTGGAGTCAGGATAGAGGAGATGAATAACTCCTTTAGTTATAGGTTGCCAGGTCACAACTAGCTTTATCTGACCCAAAGGAGAGAACTAGATATCCTTTCAGCTAGATCAAGTAACTAAAAGAGACTTTTGAACATCTCAGGTGGGAATGGGAAAGGTATGTTTTAAAGGCTCCAAGAAATTATGTATAATTCAGGGGTAAATGGGTGATTGTGCTACAAGGGAATTTGTCATCCAGTCTCTTATTCTGCTCTTTTAGTAACAGAATCCCCAGATTCAGCTGAATGCATGACAGCTAGAAGCTGTGTAAACAAGAAACAGCCTCTTGGATATGAGCAGAAATGATGTGACTGTGAAAGAAGAGGATGCAGCCTTGAAAGGAAGCTATTTGTCTTCAACTTCTTCCTCCTTTCCTTTGCCTGAGTGTAGATGTAGTGGTGAGCCAGTTTTGACTATGTAGACAAAGGAAACACTTTAAGAGATGATAAAAGTAAAAATATAAAAGGAACTTGGGACTCCAGATAACCTCAAGAGGCAGAGCTTTTCTCTCAAGACAGAGAAAGGGGGACCCCCTTCTCCCTAGTCCCTCCCTTGCATTTATAACAGATTCTTATGCTTCATTTTTGTGAGAAAGATATAAATAAGGGCTTCCAACTTTAAGCCATTGTACATTTGATCTCTGTTATAGCAGTGAAACCAATAGCATATAAGACTTGCAAAATTATATGCCTTTTAAAAATAATGTGCAATTTATTATTATTTTGATAAAAGCTAAAATTATATTTTATTAAAAAAATACATGCCTGAAATAATTTTGAATACACTAAGTACTTCTAAATTATATATAATTACACTAATGTTATTTTTCTGTACTAAATAACATTATTGTGTTGTTAAAGATATAATTCATAAAGCAGTTTAATGTACATAGTATCATTTATTAGGAATTATAGTATTTATGGTCATAGTCAAGACTGATAATCTTGAGAGAATTCCTTATTGCAGAATATCTAAGCTTTAATTGCCTTCAAAGGTAATATGATGTTAGTGGAAAGAGTGAAAGATTTGGAAGTCAAAAGAACCAGGTAAGTCCTAACTCCCCCATCCCACTACCCATCAGCAGGGTGCCCAAAGGCAGGTCATAGACTCTCTTCGAACCTCAGTCTCTTTATCTATATATTGAAGATAATAATCTCCTATCTTTTGCACACGATGAAGTTAGTCAAGTTCAAATGAACTAATATGCATGAAAGTAATTTGCAAAGTGTTGTAAATCAAACCTACAAAGTCTTAGAAAAGATGTGGAAAGTAACTCAACAGATAATGAGCCTAATTTTCAGAAGAAGTTGCTTCTAGAGTTGAAATGAGAGAATCTTTGACAGAAGAACAAGAACAACCAGTCAATAAAGCCATCTCTAAAAGTGAAAAGTAATGTCTAACTTCAGATAAAAGAATAACAATTTAAAAAATATATTTATTCTAAAGAACATTTAGTTATAACACATGGAATTAAACTGCTCTTTTTTCTCAAAATAACATGGATAAGATATTTTAATCAATTTCATTGAAAATCAAACAAATATTTCAGGATTTGGAACTTGCTGAGAAAACACTGCCACTTTCCTAAAGATTCTTGCTCTAAGACTTGGAGGAAAGTTCTTTTACAACAGTTCCTTCTCTCTCTGGATAAATCATGGACTCTTTCTAAAACTGCTTTTGATCCAAATATTCAGTGTCTTGATGCTGACTCCAGTATCCCAAGCCAGGAATAACTGCCAATGTTTTCCCTCTTCTTCCTTCTTCGTCCCATATTTTTAAAAGCTGATGGTTCTATTGTGATAGCCTTCCTCTCAGTCTTACAAGTTCGTTTTAAATGGACAAACGGGCATCCTTTCCACTGCTGACTCCAAGTTCTAAGTTCTAAACTTCTCCAGCTTGGTGAGAGACTGTCCCAGTGCTTGCTACTGCAAGGCGGAGTCCCAAATGGCTGGTTTGTTTTCGTTCTTAAAGGGTATTACATACTGACCTGAAGGGATTTATTTTTTATTATTAAAATGTAGGTTTAAAAGGGAATCAAGATTGATTTATGCTTCCTTGCCTCTTTGGTTCTTTTCTTAATGTTTCCTGTTTTGGATTTAGGCAGCTGAGCTCTAATTGGTACTTGATAGCTGGTTAAAAGTAACTGAGAAAGAAGAATCTATCAGGAAACAAAAATTCTACAGCTGAAAATGTTGTTACATTGAATTAGCCAAGATAACTCTGAGTTAAGAGACTTAGTTAATTCCAACAGATATTTTTTTTTCTCCTCACTATGAAATAAATGAAATACAATGAACCAGATAAAAAATATATATGGACATTAAGAGAAGAATACAGTTTAAGAATGTTGGCAATTATGAAAATCATGTGATATTGTAGCCACACAGATCTCTTAATATAAAGTCATGATGACCACTAGAGATAAGAAAACAAAAGCAGTTATACGGTTCTTTGTTAAAGTAAAACATGTAGCTTGCATTTAAAAACAAAGTGTGAACTGAATACATCAATGAAAATGTCTTTCTTCTAAAAATCACCCCAAGATATGATCTAACAAAAACATATTCTGTTACTTTAAAATGCAAATTCAAATCACGAAATCAAAAACTTTAACAGCTGAACAACTAAAATGGGCAGAAATTACTCTTCAAAGTGCATTTTCTAAATTATGTAACTATTAATGTTTTTATTTTTTTGGACCTTGAAAACAATAAGCCTTAATCCATAATGCAAAGAAAGTCTGGACATTTATCTTGAATGTTTTTGTTCCCTAAAACAGACTCAATATTCAATAACCAATTGGCTCTTAGGTAATTTTAGTCATAGATAGAGTAAATATACCAGTAAGTCTTAAAACCAGTAAGTCTTAAGAACCATTCTCTACTCACTCATTTCTGAATTTAATTATCATTTTGGCAGTTAATTTTTATTTCTTCTTAGTAGCTGCTGCTGCTAAGTCACTTCAGTCCTGTCCAACTCTGTACGACCCCATAGACGGCAGCCCACCAGGCTCCCCCGTCCCTGGGATTCTCCAGGCAAGAACACTGCAATGGGTTGCCATTTCCCTCTCCAATGCATGACAGTGAAAAGTGAAAGTGAAGTCGCTCAGACATGTCCGACTCTTAGTGACCCCATGGACTGTAGCCCACCAGGCTCCTCCGTCCATGGGATTTTCCAGGCAAGAGTACTGGAATGGGTTGCCATCGCCTTCTCCACTTCTTAGTAGAGAATTATGGAAAACAATATTGATAAAGAAATAAGAAAACATTTTTCCCTTTAAGTATTTTTAGCTCTACAAAACTAAGTTTTCCTGATCAAATTTTTAAAAATTGGACCCTGAACTTTCACATTCTATATTATAGCAAACAGCACTATCATATTTCTTAAATGACATTATATTTTTATTGATTCCACTGGAAATATTTCAGTGGTATATAATATGGTCTCTTCTTCCTCACACCATACGATTTTGATTTTTTTTTTTTAGAAAATGGTACATTTGAATAGTAAGAAAGAGCAAAGTAAGGGAATATTTACCCATGGATGCCAATTTCTATCTTTCGCTCATTAGTGACATCCAATTCTCCAGCGATTTGTCTCAGCTCTGCCTTCAAAATACATCCCAAATTCAATCATGTCTCCTGACATCCAAGCTACCATTATAGAAGCCTGTTTCATGCTACTAACATAATTTTCCTGATATATATTGTATTAGTACGCTAAGACTGCCATCACAAAATAAAACAGAGATTCATTTCTTCACAGTCCTAGAGACTGCAAATCCAAGATCAAGATGCTGGAAGGTTTGGGTTCTCTGGAGACCTCTCTCCTTAGCTGCAGATGGCCAACCTCTCGCCACCTCTTTATACATGGTCATTTCCCTGTGCATATGCCTCTCTGGTGTCTTCTGCGTGTGTACAAATTTTCTATCTTATAACACCAGTCAGATTGGATTAAGCCCACCCTAATGGCCTTGAAGTGAAGTGAAGTGAAGTGAAGTGAAAGTTGCTCAGTCGTGTCCGACTCTTTGTGACCCCATGGACTACACAGTCCATGGAATTCTCCAGGCCAGGATACTGGAATGGGTTGCCATTCCCTTCTCCAAGGGATCTTCCCAACCCAGGGATAGAACCCAGGTCTCCCACATTGCTGGTGGATTCTTTACCAACTGAGTCACAAGGGAAACTCACGGCCTTAGGTTAACTTAAATACTTCTTTAAAAGTCCTAGCTCCAAATACAGTCACATTCTGAGGTACTGGTGGCAAGGACTTCAACATACAAATTTTGAGGGGACACAATTCAGTCTATAGCATGCACATACACCCACACACATAAAACACAGAATTAAACAGAGTTGATTTCAATTTTTGTGATAGTTATGTACTAAAAAGATGGCATTAAACACTGAATTAGCAAAATTCAAGCCACTTACATTTTTGTCAACTGGTCAGTACATATTTTTGTTTCATGTGTGTTTCTATATAAAGACACCTTATTTAACATATTTTTAAGTTTTAGGACAGTTTATTACTCAGCAGCAGATAACTGATACAATGTGGATTATTTGTCCACATTTCAATTGAACATTCATTTCTTATAAACAATCAATGGCATGGTCTGACTATTTCAAGGCCAGGAGATTTGAAGGATGTTTATGTTATTATAGGTTTGTTTGCCAATATCATTTTAAAACCAGTTAGTCTCATCAGCACCAAAAACCTATTCTTCCACATAATCTTTTCCTTATATAACACTTAACAGATATTTTTAAAATTTTTAAGCTTCCTGATCTGCAGAACTTGCCTTGACTGCAAGTTTAATATTTTTCACACCACATTGCCTTTTGAAATGTGTGCTCCAGCCAGCACAAGATGAGAAGGGTTTAACATTTTCCTGACCCTGGGTAATGTGACTATAAAAATCTGTAGCTTTTAGCCTCACAACAATTCTGTCCACTATGCCTTTTTTATTGCTGTCACCTCATGAATGCACAAATTAAGTCACTTTTCCATCTTTTCCACAACTTCATCATACACTGTAGATGTGACTTTAGAGCTTTCTGGAGTGACCTCCTATACAGATCAGCCAATGTCCTCTTTCTACATTTATCATTACTGATCGTTCATTACTACTGAACTTGTGGCCAACAGCACTGTAACTCACACCTGAACAAGGCTCATCTAACGTATTTTCTCTATAAGGCTCATCAGTCTTGTGCTTAGAAATACTGAACAGCACCTCAGCATATGCATCTGGGTCATTTTAAACACTAAAATCACAAGCAAAAAGCACAAACAATGTGGCACCAAAAAGACCACCAAAAGGAAACGTTTACTGTATAAGAACTGAAATGAGAAATAAGAGTTTTTCTTTGTTGGATCTTAGATGGGAATATGCCATTTGTTGCATCTCAAATAACTCCCTATTGTGAACATGACCCTATCTGTGGAAGATTTGGGGGATTAAATTTTAATTAAATTTTAAATTTTATTAAATTAAATTATATAATTAAAATTTTAAATTTAATTTTAGAATTAAAATTAAACAAATTTTACCAAGTAGGCAAATTTACAAATAGGAAACCTGCAAATAATGAGAGTCAAATATTATACTATTTTCAGTTCAGTTCAGTTCAGTCGCTCAGTCGTGTCCAACTCTTTGCAACTCCATGAATCGCAGCACGCCAGGCCTCCCTGTCCCTCACAAACTCCCGGAGTTTACTCAAACCCATGTCCATCAAGTCGGCGATGCCATCCAGACATCTCATCCTCTGTCACCCCCTTCTCCTCATGCCCCCAATCCCTCCCAGCAAAACGGTCTTTTCCAATGAGTCAACTCTTCGCATGAGGTGGCCAAAGTACTGGAGTTTCAGCTTCAGCATCAGTCCTTCCAATGAACACCCAGGACTGATCTCCTTTAGGATGGACTGGTTGGATTTCCTTGCAGTCCAAGGGACTCTCAAGAGTCTTCTCCAACACCACAGTTCAAAAGCATCAATATTTCAGTGCTCAGCTTTCTTCACAGTCCAACTCTCACATCCATACATGACCACTGGAAAAACCATGGCCTTGACCAGATGGATACTATTTTATATATATATATATATATATAAAGGCAATGGCAACCCACTCCAGTACTCTTGCCTGGAAAACCCCATGGACAGAGGAGCCCAGTGGGCTGCAGTCCATGGGGTTGTGAAGAGTTGGACACAATTGAGCAACTTCACTTTCACTTTCCACTTTCATGCATTGGAGAAGGAAATGGCAACCCACTCCAGTGTTCTTGCCTGGAGAATCCCAAGGACGGGGGAGCCTGGTGGGCTGCAGTCCATGGGGTTGCAAAGAGTCAGATGCAACTGAGCAACTTCACTTTCACTTCTCACTTTCATGCATTGGAGAGGGAAATGGCAACCCACTCCATTGTTCTTGCCTGGAGAATCCCAGGGATGGCAGAGTCAGACATGACTAAAATGACTTAGCAGCATATTGTGTGTGTGTGTGTGTGTGTGTGTGTGTGTGTGTGTGTATACATATATATTTATCTTCCTAATTTTACCCAAACCTCTGCCACTGCTGGAGAAAGAAAAGGCAACCCACTCCAGTATTTTTGCCTGGTAAATCTCATGGACAGAGGAGCCTGGCAGGCTAGAGTCCATGGGGTCACAAAGAGTCAGACACAACTAAGTCACTAACACTGTGCACTATGCACTGCCACTGTAGTCTATGTTCAGCACAACAGCCAGAGTGATTCTTCTAAAATATGAGATAATGTCACTTCTGAAACCCCTCAGAATGAAAACCAATATGATACCAATGACTTGCAAGAACCTCTGAGACTGGGCCCTGATTACTGCTTTGAGTCCATTTCCAAGGGCTCTTCCCCGCCATCATGCTGGCCTCCTGCTGTTACTTAAACTTACCAAGTACCCTTTGCCTTCACATCCAGTTCTTGGTATTCCCCGTGCCTGTGAAGCCTTTCTCCTGAGAGCTCCATGACTATCTTTCATCTCTGTTAAGAGTCTACTCAATTCCTTCCAAACCACTCTGTTTGAAATAGCCCCTCACTCACACTCCCTTTCCTTCTTTTCTGCTTTGTTTTCTCCAAACCACTTATTCATATATGATTTGTTCTTCATTCTACTGCTACCTGTGGCCATCACAGTGCTTCCTTCTCTTTGCTCCATGAGGACAAAGAGTTTCTTTACTTGTGTCCCCAGTGCCTAGAACAGTGTCTGACATATTGCGGGGGCTTAGAAAATATTTGCTGAATAAATGACCGAAAAAATGAGATGCATTTAATTAACTTAAAATGTAGATGGAACAAAAAATACAACATTGCAGAAATATGCAAACTCTTAAATTTTTGTCTGAATTCATTTTGTATTTTAAGCTTGGCTTAGATCAAAATCAAATTCCTTTCTGGTTAAGACGGAAAATTTTAAAGTCAGAAAAAAAAATCAGTCATAAAAATTTTTCCTGTGTTGTTGAAAAAGTTCTTGCTTTGACTTTCAAAATCAAACAGCATTCAGAGTTTACCTGAATACTATATATTCCTCACTTTTCCCTCTTTCCTATTTTTAAGAGGATGACTTCTCACAGTTTTGTTCTTATAACCAGTAAGTTAAGCAAGGAGTCATCCAGTCTGTATTCATAGCTAATAAATACACTTTCTATTTCTCACTCATCCAAACACAAATGCAGAATTATTTAGTCCCCTAGATCTTTAGGAAAAATATTTTTCAAAAATGATACGTAGAATGAGATATTCTTTATAATTTATTGTGATGCCATACTTTCCAAAACCATTTTGTTAAACAACCCAACTCTAGATTTCCTTCAATCAAATTGATAAATACATCTCAGGAAACATCTCCTCAATTTGCTTCCTCCCTTCCAGTGGCTTCCCTGGTAGCTCAGCTGGTAAAGAACATGCCTGCAATGTGGGAGACGTGGGTTTGATCCCTGGGTTGGGAAGATCCCCTGGAGAAGGCATAGGCTACCCACTCCAGTATTCTGGCCTGCAGAATGCCACGGACTGTATAGTCCATGGGTTTGCGAAAAATGGAACACAACTGAGTGGCTTTCACTCTCTTTCTTTTTTTCAAGCCCTGAAAGAATCAAGTCAACCTATTTCCTTGAGTTCTATTTAAAAACAAACAAAATTACTTTATACTTTATAAATTTAGAATAAAAGAGTCACGATTCAGTGTGCTTCCATCAGAAAGAGAGTATCATCCAATGGACTTCTTAATTACATGTTTTTAGGAGCTTGATCTGAAAATTAAGGTATATCTGATGTCTGGCCAAGCATTTTAGATTAATATGCTGGGTTTCCCACTATATTTTTCTGTTACTAATGAATTTCTGTTTTATTTTCTTAGGAGAAAGGTCTATAGAAAGAGGGAGATTTATTTTAATTTTATGACTAACTGTTCATGTATTAATATTTCAATTAAAATCAAAACTAATAAAACAAATAAAGCTTTGAGATTAGGTGTTTATAATTCTTTTTAGTTGATAACCAACTGGTGTGTGATGGGACAGCAAGTAAAAGTTTAAAAAAAATAAACAGTATACTTAAAGTGTTTTTTGCTCATACTACAGTAATACAAATCTCAAATATTAAAAAAAGGGATGCAATAAAAAATTTACAGTTCCACCCTTATTTTTGTTTCAGAAGTCACTGAGCTGTGAAATGAGGAGAAAACAAATTCAAGATGAAGAGAATGATGTGTCAACTTTGGTGCTTTCCTAAACTGAGTATTTAATGAAAACAATCTGACCCCGTGGCAGCACAGACCACTGCATTGTAGAATGAAATTGATTAAAGAAGGTGGAGGAGATGATGGCCCAATTTCTTACCTGTGACCTAATTTGATCACATTTGAGCTTGCGAAATAAAAGAAATATGAAATTTTGTATAAAGCTATTATGTCATCTTAGGTTTTATGTCATTAAAGAAAGGAAAATTATTCATTTCATAATTATGATTCACCAATTTGTCACACTATAAAGAAATTGAAGGCAATTTTGACTCTGTAGGCCAAGGATTGTACTTGTGTCTCTGAAGTAGAAAACTATTGCCAACTCCTTGTATTGGTATCGAAATTCAGGCCGACAAAAGTTCTATCTGACCTCAAAGACAAAGTCTATCTCTAGAGCACCCTTGATCCACTGCCTTTGTATATCCACAAGATCTTTCAAGTCCAGAAGGATGATCACATTAAATCCTGACTTGAAAAACTCAGTTTGACAAGGAATATTGTAGTCATTGTGATCTAAATCTCAGGGAAATGCTTAATCATTATATTCTTGTGGACAAGATTGGAGGTGGCAACTTAATAAGAAAATGGGCAATGAGAAATGATGAGAACTTAAACTCAGAATACCTACTATACATCAGGTATTTTGCCAATTTATTTAATCCTAGTAGTAGCATTTCAAGCTTTATGATATGATTCTCCTTTAAAGACCAAAACAAAAGCCAAAGAGCTATGGACAACACACACAGTAAGCCTCATGGCAGTTCATTAACTTGATTGGCACACTGTATTATACAGAAGCAAACGTGTAAATGGCTGGATGATCATTCCCACAGGTGTAGAACCAATGGGCAGTCAGTGAGACACTGATAGTAGCATACTGTCATTACTCTTCTATTTTCATGCATTTAAGGATTAATTAGTCCTATGAAGTAGAAATGAAAGAGCTTGAGAAAGCATGAAAGAGGAGATAGAAAAATTATTTATTTAATGAAAGAATCAATGTGTGCCTAAAGTCAATAGAACAATGATTCAAATCTAACAAGACACAGTTAAACAGGAAAAAGTATAAAATTCAGCTATAAGAATTTGAAAAACAAAACTGCAAGCCTATGGAAGAACACAGTAGAGTGAGCATGAGTGACAGTTTTTAGTGGATTTCACGTTCTGTATTGGTCAATCAAAGCTACTGGAGGAGATGGAATTCCAGTTGAGCTACTTCAAATCCTAAAAGATGATGCTGTGAAAGGGCCGCAATCAATATGCCAGCAAATTTGGAAAACTCAGCAGTGGCCACAGGACTGGAAAAGGTCAGTTTTCATTCCAATCCCAAAGAAAGGCAATGCCAAAGAATGCTCAAATTACTGTACAACTGCACTCATCTCACCTGCTAGCAAAGCAATGCTCAAAATTCTCCAAGTCAGGCTTCAACATTACATGAACCAAGAACTTCCAGATGATCAAGCTGGATTTAGAAAAGGCAGAAGAACCAGAGATCAGACTGAGAACATCTGTTGGATAACCGAAAAAGCAAGAGAGTTCCAGAAAAAACATCTACTTGTGCTTTATTGACTACACCAAAGCCTTTGACTGTGTGGATCACAACAAACTGTGGAAAATTCTTCAAGAGATGGGAATACCAAACCACCTGACCTGCCTCCTGAGAAATCTGTTTGCAAGTCAAGAAGCAACAGTTAGAACCAGACATGGAACAACAGACTGGTTCCAAATTGGAAAAGGAGTATGTCAAGGCTGTTTATTGTCACCCTGCTTATTTAACTTATATACAGAGTACATCATGCTAAATGCCAGGCTGGATGAAGCACAAACTAGAATCAAGATTGCCACGAGAAATATCAATAACATCAGAGACACAGATGAAACACCCTCATGGCAGAAAGCAAAGAACTAAAGGACCTCTTGATGAAAGTGAAAGAGGAGAATGAAAAAGTTGGCTTAAAACTCAAAATTCAAATAATGAAGATCATGAATCTGGCCCCATCACTTCATGGCAAAGAGATACAGAAACAGTAGAAACAGTGAGAGATTTTATTTTCTTGGGCTTCAAAAGCACTGCAGATTGTGACTATAGCCAAGAAATCAAAAGACGCTTTCTCCTTGGAAGGAAAGTCATGACCAACCTAGACAGCATATTAAAAAGCAGAGACATTACTTTGCCAACAAAGATCTGTCTAGTCAAGGCTATGGTTTTTCCAGTAGTCATGTGTGGATGTGAAAGTTGGACTATAAAGAAAGCTGAGCACAGAAGAATTGATGCTTTCGAACTGTGGTGTTAGAGAAGACTCTTGAGAGTCCCTTGGACTGCAAGGAGATCCAACCAGTCCATCCTAAAGGAGATCAGTCCTGGGTGTTCGTTGGAAGGACAGATGTTGAAGCTGAAGCTCCAATACTTTGGCCACCGATGTGAAGAGCTGACTCATTTGAAAAGGTCCTGATGCTGGGAAAGATTGCGGGCAGGATGAGAAGGGGACGACAGAGGATGAGATGGTTGGATGGCATCACCGACTCAATGGACATGGGTTTGGGTGGACTCTGGGAGTTGGTGATGGACAGGGAGGCCTGGCATGCTGCAGTTCATGGGGTCGCAAAGAGTCCAACACAACTGAGTGACTGAACTGAACTGATGGGTCAATACTGGATGTGTGACAAAGGGGCAAAAATATCTAGTAAAAAGTTAATGTAGAGGATCATGTCATCTGCAAACAGTGAGAGTTTCACTTCTTCTTTTCCTATCTGGATTCCTTTTACTTCTTTTTCTGCTCTGATTGCTGTGGCCAAAACTTCCAACACTATGTTGAACAGTAGTGGTGAGAGTGGGCACCCTTGTCTTGTTCCTGATTTCAGGGGAAATGCTTTCAATTTTTCACCATTGAGGGTGATGCTTGCTGTGGGTTTGTCATATATAGCTTTTATTATGTTGAGGTATGTTCCTTCTATTCCTGCTTTTTGGAGAGTTTTAATCATAAATGAGTGTTGAATTTTGTCAAAGGCTTTCTCTGCATCTATTGAGATAATCATATGATTTTTATCTTTCAATTTGTTAATGTGGTGTATTACATTGATTGATTTGCGGATATTGAAGAATCCTTGCATTCCTGGGATAAAGCCCACTTTGATCGTGGTGTATGATTTTTTTAATATGTTGTTGGTTTCTGTTTGCTAGAATTTTGTTAAGGATTTTTGCATCTATGTTCATCAGTGATATTGGCCTGTAGTTTTCTTTTTTTGTGGCATCTTTGTCTGGTTTTGGAATTAGGGTGATGGTGGCCTCATAGAATGAGTTTGGAAGTTTACCTTCTTCTGCAATTTTCTGGAAGAGTTTGAGTAAGGTAGGTGTTAGCTCTTCTCTAAATTTTTGGTAGAATTCAGCTGTGAAGCCATCTGGTCCTGGGCTTTTGTTTGCTGGAAGATTTTTGATTACAGTTTCGATTTCCTTGCCTGTGATGGGTCTGTTAAGATCTTCTATTTCTTCCTGGTTCAGTTTTGGAAAGTTATACTTTTCTAAGAATTTGTCCATTTCATCCAAGTTGTCCATTTTATTGGCATAGAGAGAGACACATGCACCCCAATGTTCATCGCAGCACTGTTTATAATAGCCAGGACATGGAAGCAACCTAGATGCCCATCAGCAGATGAATGGATAAGGAAGCTGTGGTACATATACACCATGGAATTTTACTCAGCCGTCAAAAGGAATTCATTTGAACCAGTCCTAATGAGATGGATGAAACTGGAGCCCCTTATACAGAGTGAAGTAAGCCAGAAAGATAAAGAACATTACAGCATACTAACACATATATATGGAATTTAGAAAGATGGTAACGATAACCCTATATGCAAAACAGAAAAAGAGACACAGAAATACAGAACAGACTTTTGAACTCTGTGGGAGAAGGTGAGGGTGGGATGTTTCAAAAGAACAGCATGTATACTATCTATGGTGAAACAGATCACCAGCCCAGGTGGGATGCATGAGACAAGTGCTCCGGCCTGGTGCACTGGGAAGACCCAGAGGAATCGGGTGGAGAGGGAGGTGGGAGGGGGGATCGGGATGGGGAATAAGTGTAAATCTATGGCTGATTCATATCAATGTATGACAAAACCCACTGAAATGTTGTGAAGTAATTAGCCTCCAACTAATAAAAAAATTAAAAAAAAAAAAAAAAAAAAGTTAAGCTAGAGTGGTCAGAACAGGGATGGCAAAACTTGATTTCATAGGCATTTATAAATCACAAAGGAACACTTGTTCATTTTGGGACATTTTGGCAAATTGGAACTATCCTTGCTGTTATAGAAGAGATTTGTGCATTCTGAGGTTTCTTGCAACTCATAATTGTGTGAAACCCTTTCTCTGTGGAAAATTCTTTTTTGTTAATTGTTATGCTCACTACAGTTTAAAACTGTCCTTCTACCCTCTAACTTAGCTGCCTATGTGTAAGTTCTTGTTCAGTTTCAAACCACTTTTCAATCACTGGATCTAAATGAGATATAAGAGAGGAAAATCATACCACTTGATAGTCTGTGCAGGTCAATTTGGGGAAAAGTCTTGTATTATAGCCTATATACCAGTTATCTTCTGGAAAAAGATGAATGAAGACACTTGACAAAGATACTGGGAAAAATGTGTTTTCTTTAATGTTATATTTAAAGCCTCATTATAAGTAAAGCAGCAAGGAGAAATTAGTTTCATCCTGTGTTATAAAACAATATTTTAAAAAGTAGACACTTTCTTCAGGTCTTCAGTCAAATATCACCCATCCTGGTCACCCTATTTAACGCTATGAATGGCCTCTCCAATTCTTTTTTTCTTAGCTCTTATCACCTTCTAATATGGTATAAAATCTATCTACTCATTTTCCTGTTTATTATTGTCTTTCTCATTTCACTAACACGTAAATTCCATGAGAGCATGTTTTTAGTTTGTTTACCAATGACTCTCAAGCACACATGAATGAATACAATTATAGTATTACCTAACATAAGTGCTTGCAATGCAAAAAGTAGTGTTCTTTATTTATTGCATTTGTTATTGGTTCAGATGAAGGGAATGGAACCCATACTTTGAATGTTGAGCCTCAAATGATTTATTACAGTGTGTTACAGAGGGAGGACTGGGGGAAAAAAAAAACACTCTTGGTGAACTTGTAGGAAGAACTCCTAAAGCCACAGTTCAGAACTAGGTCATGGTGAAAACCAAAGCTGCTTCTACACTGGGAGGCTGCCTGGCTGATGGGGAAACTTCCAGTATAGCTGTCAGCCCCAAAACCACATCATCACTGACATAACGTGCTAGTCACTAAAATTTATAAACTGACAAGATTATAGTCATTACCGAGGGGAAACCACATCTACTACTGCTGGATTCAAGATCATGTATTATTCACTACATTATCTCCATCACAACCAGGGCCTCATTATTTTATTCTGAATTTTTAATACTGTTCATTTCTTCTCTTTTCTACTTATCTGCTCTATGTTCCTTTTTGCTGAAGAATGACTTATTTGTCCCCAACCCTCTATAAGACACCATAGCTTTATACAAAGAATTCGTATAATCTGCATCATAAAGCCAAAATAAAACAAGCAATTAAAAAATGAGCAGAGAACCTGAATAGACATTTCTCTGAAGAAGACATACAGAAGGCCAACAGGCACATTAAAAGATGCTCAGTATCACTAAACATCAGGGAAATGCTAATCAAATCAACAGTGAGAGATCACCTCACACCTGTAAGAATATCTATTAATAAAAAGACAACCAATAACAAGTGTTGGGGAAGATGTAGAGAGAAAGGAATCCTTGTGCACTGTTGGTGGGACTGATTATAAATTGGTGCAGCCATTATGGAGAACAGTATAGAGATTCCTCAAAAAATTAAGAATAGTACGACTACATGATCCAGCACAGTTCTCATCATAAGGGGAAAAAAAATTCTAGTTCTTTATTTTCATATTTATATGAAGTGGTGACTGTTCACTAACTTATAGGGGTAATCTCAAAACATTGTGCTGTACACCTTAAACTCATGCAATGCTATAGGTCAATTGGACCTTAATAAAACTGATAGAAAAGGAAGAAGACGACACTATAACTTTTGACAGCTCCTCAGTTTTACATATTCAAACCCAGGCACTCAGAAATAACTAAACTGACCCACAATCCCAATTTCAAAATGGAGGATAGGGGGTCTTAATTGGGTTAGATGCTCATCACTGATTGACATTCACCACTGTATTAACAGAGGCCATATAGAGAGCCAGACTATGCTTTACCAAGATGCCAATGTGAATACCAGAATGCCAATGTGAATACCAGAATGAGGAACTTCAAAGACAAGAATGTGAAGTGGCAGATACAGGAAAAATAAAGATGTCTACTACAATGACATTTGCTCAAACCTGCCCAATACTACTTACTGAAGCCACTGGCTACAGAGATAAAGTCGAGCATAACTTCAAATAGAAATACTTGAGGTTTTGAACTTTTTTTTTTTCTTTCAGGTTATGAGTTGCCTTGCCCTTTCTCTAAATGACTTCACCCAAGCTCATCTTGGCTACTAAGTGGCCAAGACTTCTACACATTTCCAAAGATAGCATTAGCAATACAGTCTAAACCAGGAGAGGGTCATAAATAAAAGGCGCATGACTGGAAAAAAAATTATCATCCCTCAGCTTTCCTAAGAAGAAAGACTAAAACTCTCATTGTGATATACAGGTTTATTTTTTTTTTTTTTTTTTGGTTTATTTATTTATTTATTTATTTATTTATTAGTTGGAGGCTAATTACTTCACAACATTTCAGTGGGTTTTGTCATACATTGATATGAATCAGCCATAGAGTTACACGTACAGGTTTAAAAGCTGGGCAAAAAATGAAAAAGCATGCTATAATTTTTTTTTCAATTTACATAGGAAATTTTAAAAACAACTTTCATTTTTTTAGAATTCTTTCAGAATTTCACAATTATTTTAAAATTCCATGATTGTAAGAAGCAGAAGTTATCCATGCCCTATGATTTCTAGGGTTGAACAACTAAATGTAAGAACTGGACTGCAGCCATTATCACTTTTTAAGTCTGTTTTCCTCTCCATTTTTTTAAATTATAAAAAGCACTATTTTTTTTTTAAGGAGGGGGGAATCTCTAGGAAATAACCCTGTTTTCCATTTAAATGATCTTGAAAGTGAAAGTGTTAGTCTCACAGTCCTGTTGGACTCTGTGACCCTGTGGACTATAACCCACCAGGCTCCTCTGCTCATGTGATTTCCCCAGAAAGAATACTGGAGTGGGTAGCTCTTCCCTTCTCCAGGGGATCATCCCAACTCAGGGACTAAACCCCAGTTTCCTGTACTGAAGATAGATTCTATACCATCTGAGCCACTAGGGAAGCCCCTGGTGATCACAGAAGAGACAATAATCACAGCTGATACGAAGAAATGCAGTAGACTGTGTGTGATTGGCTGACAGGGGAAATGAAAGCGGGACTGGGCGTGTTAGGGATTAGGCTCAGTGTCAGCCATCTTCCCACTGTGTTCCCAGCCTCTGTTGCACTAGGGTCTCTGTAATGTGAGTGAAGCCACTGTGTTGTAGAGCTCCAGCTGAAGAAGTAGTGGGGTAAGTAAGGAGGTCTCTGGAGGAAGAATCCTACTAAGCCAACTGTTTGCACATATACCAGTGGTAAAGCAAGGAGGAAAGAAGGGCTGCAAACGCTGCTCATCAGAGTGCACCCTCTACTGGAGGGGTGAAGAAACCTCATCATCACAAGCCTGATAAAGAGGCACTCCATGAAATTAAACATTATTGGAAGTCCACTGAACCCCTGATTCACAAAGTTCCCTTCCAGTATCTGGTACAAGAAGTTTCTCAAAACCTCAAAACAAATCTGTGCTTCCAGAGCGCAGCTATTGGAGCTGTGCAACGGAGGAGGGAAATGCAAATACATGACTTCAGGAAATCGTTCTTATCATCTGCTGTGTGCTGGTTTCTCTGAAGACTAATGTACCTCTGCCTTCATTCAAGTCCTGGTCTAAAGCTGGACTGTATTAGGGCCACCAAATAGTTAACATGTGAAATCATTTATTTAGTGCTTAAGGCTAACATAAATTACATCTAGCATTGCAATCTATAAAGTTCAATAGCTAGCTCAAATATCGTAGGAAGGAGGTTTATCTATGCTATCCCACACCAATTGCAGATCAGTTCAGTTCAGTCTCTCAGTCGTGTCCAACCCTTTGCAACCCCATGGCCTGCAGCACGCCAGGCTTCCCTGTCTATCGCCAACTCCCAGATTTGCTCAAACTTATGTCCACAGAGTCGGTGATGCCATCCAACTATCTCATCCTCTGTCATCCCCTTTTCCACCTGCCTTGTCTTTTTCAATGAGTCAGTTCTTAGCATCAGGTGGCCAAAGTATTAGAGCTTCAGCACCAGCCCTTCCAATGAATATTCAGGACTGATTTCCTTTAGGATTGACTGGTTTGGTCTCCTTGCAGTCCAAGGGACTCTCAAGAGTCTTCTCCAACACCACAGTTCTAAAGCATCAATTCTTTTGGAGCTCAGCTTTTGAAAGTTGGCCCCATAAAGGGCCAACTCTCACAACCGTACATGACAACTGGAAAAACCACAGCTTTGACAAAACAGACCTTTGTCAGCAAAGTAATGTCTCTGCTTTTTAATATGCTGTCTAGGTTGGTCATAGCTTTTCTTCCAAGGAGCAAGCATCTTTTAATTTCATGGCTGCAGTTACCATGTGCAGGATCCCAAGAAAATAAAGTCTGTCACTGTTTCGATTTTTTTCCCCATCTATTTGCCATGAAATGATGGGACCAGATGCCATGATCTTAGTTTTTTGAATGTTGTATTTTAATCCAGCTTTTCACTTTCCTCTTTCACTTCCATTAAGATGCTCCTCAGTTCCTCTTCGCTTTCTGCCATGAGGGTGGTGTTATCTGCATATCTGAGGTTATTTATATTTCTCCCTACAATCGTGATTCCAGCTTGTGCTTCATCCAGGCATTTCACATGATGTTCTCTGCATATAAGTTAAATAATTTACTTATATGCAACATCCAATTATAGATACTGGATGTTTTATCAGCTATCATGATGAATCTACCTTAAAAGCGACTGGAGTATGTTCTCAAATTTAATAAACTCTTAACTGTCCAGCTTAGATCCCTATTTCTTCAGATTTCCAAACATCTTCTATTAACACCTAAAGTTTTTAGGCATTCAGCTACTGCTTGATGGATTTTTTAAAACGTTGAATCTCATCTAATAAATGAAAATATATGTCTACCTAGAGGCAGAAGAAATGTGATGTTCTATTGTAAATGAAGAAGCATGTATATATTTTTAAATGTAGCTTGCTTCTCTATATCTTATAGAATACAATAAAATGTCTAATATGTAAAACTCTGTCACTGAAATAGCTATTTTTACATAAACATAATATAATAAAATATATTATTATATAAAATAATATAAATTTTTTAAAAGCTATATTTATAAAAATTTTATTTAAAACATTTATAAAAATATAATATATTATATAAAATATAATACTATACATTAAAATATAATAAAATAGCTAAAATATATAAGAAAATTATAACAAGTGTGAACCATTGCTTGGATACAGAATCAACAGCAGA
Source organism: Cervus canadensis (assembly GCF_019320065.1). NCBI lineage: Eukaryota > Metazoa > Chordata > Mammalia > Artiodactyla > Cervidae > Cervus > Cervus canadensis. The sequence continues at coordinate 18,988,408 of NC_057412.1, forward strand.
AGTGGAAGCACCAATGAAGAGGTTCTCTATCAGTCTGAAATTAGTAGAGACAGAAGAGATGGAAAAAGGCGGATGAATTTCAGATACAATAGGGAAGTTGATTGAAAGGACTATATTAAGAGATGTCAGCATGTTGAAACTGACACAGACACATCCCCACATTATTCACACGTGAACTAGGAAGGAAAGGAGGGAGGAAAGCAGGAAGATATTAAGTAAAAAAGGAAGCATCATTACAACTCCCAACTTTGTTGTTGTTGTTCAGTTGCTCACTCAGTTTTGACTCTTTGCAACCCCAAGGACTGCAGCACGTGAGGTTTCCCTGTCCTTCACCATCCCGGGGTTTGCTCAAACTCATGTCCACTGAGTCAGTGATCCCATCCAATCATCTCGCCCAACTTTTTTAGGAGAGGCCATAATTAAGATCACCCATAGTAAACATCCTCTGATTATGGGCATATAGTAGTATTATAAGCTATGAAATAAGCAGAGCAAAGGAATTCTTTTCAACTCTGTCAGAAGTGACCTATTTTGCATCACAATAGAAAATATCTATCCTTCCATTCCATGATAACTATAGTTTTTGCCATATCTCTTTCTATCACAGAAAAATCCATACATGAGAAATGCAGTTCCCAAGAGGGTTAGAAAGAAACGATGAAAACATGAATAAGCACAGCTATTCTCAGTTATTGTTGTCCTCACTACAGACAACAGCATTAAGAATCAAAAAAATACTGGCCAAAACCCACAGTTTTTTCCTTTTATATTGCCTCTGAAAAAAGAATCCAAAGAGATGCAAGACTTATTAAGTGAGAAAAAGAAGAGTCTTAGAGAAATTGATCTTTCTAAAGACTGGGCCTAAAAGTTATGTCCCAATTCTTTCTCTCTCAGACTATGCATTTCAAAATTTGAGATGAAAGGGGTCATAACTGGAAAACTACCAAGCAGGCTGATCACTATAATAATTATAAAGAATAGAGATCTGATTTTTAAAATATCAATTATATTAAATAATCAAATACTGTGTTCCAAGTGATGTAGCCAACATGATTAGTAAACTGATTTGTTCATGGACTAAAATAAAGATCCTCTAAATTAGTGATACAACTGTGGATTCTAGAGACAAATTATTTAGGTTAATCCTCTGACTAGTTGTGTGACCTTGGCAAGGCAGTGTTTCTAAGCTTCAGTTTTCTTTCTTTAAAACGAGGGTAAAAGTCACTCCTCCAACAAGGCTTGTTGTGAGAACCAAATGAGATTCATTCATAAACTCAGAGCCTAGAGCTTAGTGTAGAGTAAGCACTCAGTAAATTTTAGTTATTAGTGTCATTGTTTGCTTTATTTCAGTCATGTCCAACTCTTCATGACACTCTGGACTGTAGCTTGCCAGGCTCCTCTGTCCATGGGATTGTTTAGGCAAGAATACTGGAAGTGGGTTGCCATTTCCTACTCCAGGGGGTCTTCCTGACCCAGGGATTGAACCCACATCTCTTGAGTCTCCTGCATTGGCATGAGAGCTCTTTACCACTAGCGCCACCTGGGAAGCCACTAATTAATAATAATTAAAGTCCCAATTAGTGTCATAGTTGGGCTTCCTAGGTAGTGCTAATGGTAAAGAACCAGCCTGCCAAGGCAGGTTAGACATAAAAAAGAGACATGGGTTCGATCCCTGGGCTAGGAAGATCCCCTGGAGGAGGACTTGGCAACCCAGCCCAGTATTCTTGCCTGGAGAATCCCATGGATAGAAGAGCCTGTCAGACTGCAGTTCATAGGATCACACAGAGTTGGACATGACTAAAGCAACTTTGCACACAGCACACAGTGTCATCGTCACTTCTATTATTATTAAAATAGAACATGCCATTTGTTCGTTTAATTATTATTTATCAAGAATCTGCTATTGGGAAGAAGGTAAAAAATATATTTGCCATTAAAAATTATTCAGGAAGGTTTACCAGGTATGAATTTTTCTATGATATCAGCAAAAAAAGTAATAAAGTTAACTCCAGATCAACCACAATAGCTGTTGGTGGCAAGTTCAATATTAATCCACTTTTAAAGCTTTCCCCAAACTCCTCCAATCATATAAGATCATATAAGAATCTTAGGCTTATGTGGTCCAGGAAGTAGGGAGATGCATGGTTCTTAGATTATAGCTGTCATTACTGACAGTATTCTTATAAACAACCAACAAAAAAAGAAAAACCAGTTTTAAATAATTACCTAGCTAATTAATTAAGGTATCATTGACATATCAATATGCTAGTTTCAGGTGTATCATGTAATGCTTCAATATTTGTATATATTGCAAAATGATGAAATTGTTGAAAGATTTTAAGCAGAGGAGAGGCATGGCCTTATTGTACTTTAGAAAAACCATTTTTACAGACACATAGAAACAGATTGGAGGGAAAGATATAGTAACAGAAACCCTGGTTATGAGGTTGTACCAATTACAAGGCATCATTTTCAAAGTATAATATGGATAGTAGTCCAAAAACCTACAGTTTAAAAACACTTTGTAGGACTTTTGTTTCTGCCCAAGGTAAAAAGAACTTAATTTGCCATCCCAAATTAAACAACTAGAAAGCCAGAAAAAATACATAGTACAATGATTTTCATGTGTTGAACAACCAGTAATATGAGTGTGACACATGAAAGAAGGGAAACATTCAAAGTGAGATCTAAGGTTGTTGCGGCTTACTGCTTGGAGGTGGTTCCCAGGCCATGGAGTAAAGAATGTAGATTCAAATAGAGCCCAGAACTGAAACTGAAGGGATCACAAGAGACTAGAATTTGTAGATGGAGTTACATACAGAGATCTGGAGCTGTGTAGAGGGAATTCCGTTAAGTCTTTGGCTAAGTACTTACTTATGCATGTAGGAGGGGAAACTACGAGAGGCTGGAAAAAGTACCACTAACAAAGGATCAGGCAGAACAATTTTTAGAGCCCACAGAGGACTGGAAATAAATTATGCTCCCACAGTCAAGGTGAAAATTCCTTAAAATACACATGAACCAGGTAGAATCCTCAGAATAATGTCACTTTAGTGGTGACACATATTGGTCCAGAAATAAAGTATATAACACACCTTAAAAGCATACCTAGAGAGGGTTCAATTGCTTCTAAGTAAAACTTAATTCTATGAAAAATAAAAATTTACAGTCTTTAAAGAACTACAACAAAAATTAAGTCACAAACAACATAAAAAGAACAACATTTAACAAATGCTATGCACTGAATTGAGTCCTCTCGAAATTCATTTGTTGAAGTTCCAACACCCAAAGTATATTTGGGTGATGGGGTCTTTATGGAGATAATTATGATTAAATGAAATCATGAAAGTGGGACCTTGATGCAACAGGATCAATGCCCTCTGAAAGGAAGAGACACAAAAGCACTCTCTCTGTCTACGCACAAAGACATCATGTGAAGAACAAACAGGAAAAAGATGGTTGTCTGCAAGCTAGGAAGAGAGTCTCATCACAAGAACCTTGCTGGATCTTGAAGCAGGACTTTCAGTTTCCAGAACTATGAGAAAATAATTTCTACTGTTTAAGCCTCTCAGTCTATGACATTTATTATGGAAGTCTGAGTAGACTAATACAACACCCCAAAAAAAAAAAATCGCCAACCATGTAAAAAAGCAGAAAACTATGCCTATGAAAAGAACAGAAACAGATCATAAGTAACAAGGATTTGGGAATGATTAAAAGGTATTTCATAATAGCTTTAGAAATATATATAGCTGAGAGGAGGAGCTAAGATGGTGGAGGAATAGGACGGGGAAACCACTTTCTCCCCTACAAATTCATTGAAAGAACATTTGAAAGCCGAGCAAACTCCACAAAACAACTTCTGATTGCTAGCAGAAGACATCAGGTGCCCAGAAAAGCAGCCCATCATCTTTGAAAGGAGGTAGGACAAAATATAATAGAAATATATAGCTGACCCCTGACCAATGCAGAAGACAGGGACATCAACCCACCAGTAGGGTTGAAAATCCTCTCATAACTTTACAGACAGCCCTCTGTATCTGTGGTTTCCTATCTGTGGATTGAATCAACCACAAATCAGGTAGTACTGTAGTATGCATTTATGAAAAACAAATCTGTGTACAAGTTGATCTGCACAATTAAAACACATGATGTCCAAGGGTCAACTGTATTCCATATGGTCAAGAATAAAGAAAATATGACTTAAAATAACAAAACTGGAAGATATAAAAAAACACATGAATGGGAATCTAGAGATGCAAAATACTACATCTGAAATAAAAATAAACTGGTGTGATTAACAGCAGATCATACATTGCAGAAGACAGAGGGGGAAAAACAATGAAATTGAGGACATAGTAATAGAAACCATACAAAATGAAACAGAGAGAGGAAAAAGACTAAAAAATAAATAAATGAACAGAGAAGTGACCTCTAAGAAAATATATTTTCTGTCTTACATTTAATTGGAGTTCAGAAGGATAAGAGATAGAGGGAATAGACAACATTTGTTGAAGAAATAAAGGCCAAAACTTTTCTGAATTTGATCGTATTTATCAAGCTACAGATTCAAAAAGCTCAACAAATCCCAAGAAGAATAAAAGTGAATACAGATTACAAATAAAATCAGTATAACCAAATCAAATTGCTAAAAATCACTGATAAAATGAAAATCTTAAAATCAGCCACTTTACACACTGAGGAACAAAGATAAAGTGAAGTGAAGTGAAAGTCGCTCAGCTGTGTCCAACGCTTTGGGATCCCATGGAATGTATAGTCCATGGAATGCTCTAAGCCAGAATACTGGAGTAGGTTGCTTTCCCTTCTCTAGGGGATCTCCCCAACCTAGGGATTGAACCCAGGTCTCCCACATTGGGGGCAGATTCTCTACCAGCTGAGCCACAAGGGAAGCCCAAGAATACTGGAGTGGGTAGCCTATCACTTCTCCAGGGGATCTTCCAACTGAGCTACCAGGAAGCCCTAGGAATTATATATTTCTCCCCCAACATTACTTAAACACAATGTAAAGAAATATTTAAAGCACTGAATGAGAAAAATAAATTGTTAATCCGCAATTCATTACCCAGGAAAGATACCTTCAAAACTGACATAAAATTAAGACTTTTTCAATGAAACAACAACCAAGGAAGTGAATTATCAGTTAACTACACTACAAGAAATGCCAAAGAATGATTTTTAGAGAGACAGAAAATCATGTCACAAAATCCGTAACAGCAAAAGGAATAAAGAGCACTGGACTTGGCCATCAAGTGGGTAAATACACTTTATATTTTAATTAATTTTAGTTACTATAAAAAGCAATTCAATTCTTTTAAAAGTCCATTGTGTTGTTTATAACGCATGGAAAAATGTGTTTATAACCCATGTTCAACACAAGTAGCACAAGTAGCACAAAGTATAAAGTTGAGGAATAGAAGTGTATTGTTACAAGTTTCTAACTATGCACGTAAACTGGTATACAATATAATGTTATTTGAAAGTGTGTTGTTGTAAACTAAAGATGCATATGATAAACCCTAGGAGAACCAATAAAAAAATAAAAAGATTAAACCAATAGTGAAGATAAAAAAATTCTCAATAATTACTTAACCCACAAAGTTGAAGAACAAGAATTTATTGAGACACTTATGGACATCTTGGATGAAATGGAATAATTCCTTGAAAAATTTGAACAACCAAAGCTTCCTCAACAAGGAATAGGTAACTGGATAGCCTTATAGCTGTTAAAGAAATTGAAGTCACGATTAAAATTCTTCTCACAAAGAAAGTTCCATGCCTAGATGACATCACTGGTAAATTCTCCCAATAAATTCTTATTTAAAGAAGATGTAGTACCAGTTTTGTGTAAAATTTCCAGGAAATAGAGGAGTTGAGAAGACTTTCTAACTCATTTTATGACGCCAAAATTATCTGATATGAAAACCAAAGACAATTTTATATAAGTGAACATATAAATGTAAATAGAACAGATCAATAAGCTTTTTGAACATAGAAGCAAAACCTCAAAATATTAGCAAGCACTTGAACAAGTTGTAAACAGACAATGTGCCAAAGAAAATTTTATAAAAATATGCTTTCTTTCACTATCAATCAAAAAAGAGTAATTAAACAATATGTTAACTTTTCAAACACATCAAAATTTGGCCAAAATACAAATATTTCTCTGTTTACTGGTAAGGCTGTGAGGGAAAAGAGAGATTTATATGCCACTGTTGAGAGCATAGATTTGTGCGAATACTTTGGATGGTATTCTGACAACAGCTAATAAAGGTAAAGATGACCATATAGCCTACTTCTAGTTCTATACTCTGGAGATTCATGTTGAAGTATGTGTGCACGTGTATGTGTGCTCAGCCATGTCTGCCTCTTTACAACCCCATGGACAGAAGCCTACCAGGCCCCTCTGCCCATGGGATATCCCAAGCAAGAATAATGGAGCAGGTTTTCATTTCCTACTCCAGGGGCTTTTTCTGTCCCAGGGATTGAAACTATATGTCCTATGTCTCCTGCTTTGGCAAGAGGATCCTTTACCATTGAGCCACCAGAAGTCTGATACTGGGTTAGGCAAAGAATCTTCACAATGCAAAAAACTACAAACTATAATACAAGTTGTTTAATTGGACTTCATCTACATGGAAATCTTTCATTCTACAAAAAACACTTAAAGGAAATAAAAGACAGACCTCAAATTCAAAGCAACATTTGCAAACATACATGATAAAGGATTTATACCATGTATATTTAAAGAACTCTTAAATTACAATAGAAAAAAAAGATGTAATAAAAATTGGCAACAGATTTTAACAGGCACATAACAAAATAAGATAAATGGACAAAAAACACAAGGAAATATGCTAAAAATATTAGTCCTTTGTTGTAACGCAATTAAAACTATGATGATACAGCACTACACAACACTTGAAAGGCTAAAATTTTAAAAATGACTGACAATACCAAGGGTAAGTGAGAATTTGAGTAATGGATATATTCATTATTGGAAGGATTGCCAATGGTATAACCACTTTAAAGAAGAAATTCTTTTGAGTTACTTCAAAAGTTAATCATGGACTTACCACATTGTTTATTGTTCAGTAGCACAGTCGTGTACAACTCTTTGTGACCCCATGGACTGCAGCACACCAGGCCTCCCTGTTCCTCACAATCTCCGAAATTTGCCCAAGTTCATGTTCATGGCATTAGTGATGCCATCCAGCCATCTCATCCTCTGACACCCTCTTCTCCTTCTGCCCTCAATCTTTCCCAGAATCAGGACTTTTTCAATGAGTCGGCTGGTTGCAACAGGTGACCAAAATACTGGAGCTTCAGCTTCAGCATCAGTCCTTCCACTGAATGTTCAAGGTTGATTTCCCTTAAGATGACTGTTTGGCCTCCATGCTGTTCAAGGGACTTCACAGTTTGAAGGTATCAATTCTTTGGCATTCTGGCTTCTTTACAGTCCAGCTCTCACAACTGTTAAGTCACCTCAGGAAGACCATAGCCTTGACTATACAGATTATTGTCAGCAGAGTAATGTCTCTGCTTTTCAACACACTGTCTAGGTTTGTCATCACTTTCCTGCCAAGAAGCAAATGTTTTCTGATTTCATGGCTACAGTCACCATCTGCACTGACTTCAGAGCCCAAGAAGAAGAACTCTGTCACTACTTCCACCTTTTCCGCTTCTATATGCCATGCAGTGATGGGATCAGATGCCATGATCTTAGTTTTTTTTTATATTGATCTTTTTTATGTATGATTGAAAAATTGATCTTTTTATATATGAGCTTTAGTTTTTTTAACATTTAGTCTTTAGCCGGCTCTTTCACTCTCCTCCTTCACCCCCATCAAGAGGCTCTTCAGTTTCTCTTCTCTTTCTGCCATTAGAATGGTATCATCCAAATATCTCAGGTTGTTGATGTTTCTCCTGCCTATCTTGATTCCAGCTTGTAACTCATCCATCCCAGCATTTCTCATGATGTGCTCAGCATATAGGTTAAGGCTGACAGGCTGACAGCAGAAAGCCTTGTCATATTCCTTTCTCAATCTGGAACCAGTCAGTTGTTCCATACAGGGTTCTAACTGTTGCTCTCTGACCTGCATACAGGGTTCTCAGGAGACAGGAAAGATGGTCTGGCTACTCCCGTCACATTAAGAGCTTTTCACCGTGTGTCATGGTCACATAGTCAAAGGTTTTAGTGTAGTCGATGAAACAGAGGTAGATGCTTTTCTGGAATTCCCTTGCTTTCTCTATGATCCAGTGAATGTTGGCAATTTGACTCTGGGTCCTCTGCCTTTTCTAAACTCAGCTTGGATATCTGGAAGTTCTTGGTTCACGTAATGCTGAAGCCTAGCATGCAAGATTTATATGGACTTACCATATTGGTCAAGGCTATGGTTTTTCCAGTGGTCATGTATGGATGTGAGAGTTGGACTGTGAAGAAAGCTGAGCATCAAAAAATTGATGCTTTTGAACTGTGGTGTTGAAGACTCTTGAGAGTCCCTTGGACTGCAAGGAGATCCAACCAGTTCATCCTAAAGGAGATCAGTTCATTGGAAGGACTGATGCTGAAGCTGAAACTCCTGTACTTTGGCCACCTCATGCAAAGAGTTGACTCATTGGAAAAGACCCTGATGCTGGGAGGGATTGGGGGCAGGAGGAGAAGGGGGTGACAGAGGATGAGATGGCTGGATGGCATCATTGACTCAATGGACATGAGTTTGAGTAAACTCCAGGAGTTGGTGATGGACAGGGAGGCCTGGCATGCTGCGATTCATGGGGTCGCAAAGAGTTGGACATGACTGAGTGACTGAACTGAACTGACTGAACTAAACCATACAACCCAGCAATTCATTTCTGTGCATTTATCTATAGCAAATAAAATCTAGGTCCACATAAAGATCTGTAGGTGAATATTCATAGAAGTTTTATTCCTAAATATCCAAAACTGGAAACAATCCAAATGTCCATCAAGTAGAGGTATATTCATTTAATACAGAATACTATTTAGCAGTAAATGAGAAAGGACTATTGACACCCTTAACAAAGTGTATAACAAAAGCATTGCACTGAGTGAAAAAGGCCAGACATGAATGACTGCACACCACATGATTCCACACGATTCCATTTACATGGAGTTTCAGAAAATGCAAACCTGGAAGGACAGAAGGCAAATCAGTGGTCGACAGAAGCTGAAGGTTAGTGAAGGGGACTGACTATGCGGGGCCATGAGAAAACTTTTGTAGGTGAAGGAAATGTTCTCTATCATGATTATGAGGTTTGTGACATGAATGTATGTGGGCTTCCAATGTGGCACAGTGGATATGTGTTTATCAACACAATAAACTGTACCCTTAAAATTTTAGTATTACTTTATACATAAATACAAAAATAGACTTGCTTAAAAAATCTCTATTTAATACATAAAATACTTTTATAGATTTAAAAATGTTATTACTATCATTATATGACTAGGAAATCAAGGTCTGACCTTGGTTACATGGCTAATAAATAGTAGAAACAGGACTATTCCCTTTAATATGCTGCTTACATCTGCACTGGAATCTACATCAAATGCTTTCAGTTAAATGCTGTCCACATGCCACTGATACACAAGAGGAAAAAAGGAAAACTAGTAATCCAATTAAGATGAACCCTGTTTCCAACTCCCCAAATAAGCAACACAACTTCTATCTTCTAATCATTTTATATCATTTACATCTAAACAAAAGCATATATATGAGACAAGGAAATTGGTACAATATATAAATAATCTGTTGCAGCCAGCCAAATTTCTCTAAAAATACAATCTAAAAATATAAAAATAAAAATACAATCTATACCAAATAAATTCCCTTCTTTCTTCTTCAAATTACATATTTGGTAAAGGAAAAAAACTTGTTTTGGCTTTCTCTTTTTAAACAAATCAGAGATATGGCTTAATGACATTCTGAAATATGAAACAGAAAGGCAATAATTTTCCTTTCCTACAAATCCTGCAAAGTACATTAAAAGATTATGCTGGGAGGATTTTAGCACAAAGAAAATAAGATTTGTTTATAATATGCTGCTGCTCCCTAGTCTCTGTAAATAGGCCAGTAAAAGGTATTTTTCAGTCCTTTTAACATTTACTCTGTAAGTTCTATTTATTAGGATTACCTTTCTTGAAGTTAACCTGTCAAGCTAAGGTATTCACCTCTTCTTTGAAGGGTAGACTGATCAGTTCCCTGGAAACCTGAGTTATACTGTTATCTGAAGTGTCAGAACAGAGAACTTCAAAGGGAGACAGCTGCAGAACACATCTTCACAGCTCCTTGATCTCTGGATTGGAGTGTGTACATACACTTCTAAATTGTCTAAAGGGAAATTTAGAGTTTACTTTTGGAATGCTTAAAGGTAATTTGTTCTGATAAAGGTGAAATGGGGAGAATGTTAGTCCAAGAGATAGTATCAATTTAATGTAACTAAATAGTGACATGTTACTCTTCAACCTAAACCTATTCTGACAAACATTTATCAAACATATACTATTATATGAAAATGATAAATGTTACATTTATTAAAGAGTACTTATCATTTGGAGATAAATGTTGAAATTTGTAAGATAAAATGATAGGATGCCTGGATTTACTTCAAAATAATATAGGAGGAAGAAGTTAGATGGGAGTAGGGATAGGAGAGAACTGGCCATTAACTGGTGGTTATTTGGACTGGGGTAATAGCAGCATGGTAGTTTAATAGACCATTACTTACTTTCAGTATCTTCAAATTTTTCCACAATAAAAATAAAATATTATTACTACTAATAATTAAAGTTGCATATAAAATCCACTGTTTATGCCCAAATGAAAAAATATCTATATTATAAACTCCTTGGTAAGTTAGTTATTGGAAACTAGACCACATTTTTCATTTAATGAAGTGTTTTATATACACAATGATTAGAAACCTGAACCAATCCACAAAAACCTAAAACATTTTATTTTACATTTACTAATCACTATGGTTTAACTCAGTTATGAATTTAAAAACCTTTTGTGGGCTAGTCTGGACATCTAATAACCCCATATAATGTTACTTCCATGCAGTGATATATTCCACAGAACTAAGAAAGAAAAACACTTAGCTGTACCACATACATGTTTTCCAAACTATCACTGTAGAGTCTGGCCCCATAAACATACAATACAATGTATCATCTAATTTAGCACTGTCCTTGAATGAAGAGGACAGTATTATGAATTACCAGACAATGCACATAAACTGTGACCATCCCAAGCAAAGCAGGACACAGCTGCATATCTATGAGGTGAACCCTTATATGTTCTTCTGCTAAAACAGTTTATGTGTCTTAGAAACATTTTGCTAGTTTCACACTATTTTAAAATTAAAACCCCAAATTATAATTTATTCATTAATTATATAATCATAATTTATTTATTTATACTGTTACAAATTGATCTTTTAAACCACAAACTATGGGATATTATAGACTTTTCCTTCCTTTCTTTTAAGAATTCTTCTTACAGATTATATATTGTGGGTAAAATAATCCTACAGGTTCTGGGAAACTTTCTGTACTTCAGTTAAATTAAAATTGTTTACAGAAGAGTCTAATTTCATGTTTTTATTGCTTTGAAATAATGACCTGTCTTAATACTTGCTTGAAAGAATCTCAGTTATGGCAAGGACTAACCAAGTAAAAAAAAAATTAAACAGCAAAACTAAACTTCAAACAATGCCTGTGTTAGTCAAAAAAGTTCAGGTTGTACTATGATAACAAATCTGAAATTATGACATAGAATTATTTTTTTTAGTTAGTATTTAGAATATTTTACTTCACTCTATTTCACTTCCACTTAGCTCCTTTGAGGGCTTCCTTTGTGGCTCAGCTGGTGAAGAATATGCCTGCAATGCAGTTCTATCCCTGGGTTGGGAAGATCCCCTGGAGAAGGGAAAGGCTACCCACTCCAGTATTCTGGCCTGGAGAATACATACAGTCCATGGGGTTGCAAAGAGTCAGACACAACTGAGCATCTTTCGCTGCAACTTCACTTCACTTAGCTCTTTTGAAATCAGTCTTGGAAATCCAGGCTGTTTCTACCCTGGGGCTCTGCTATCTCAGTACATGTTCCCACTGCCACGGTGATGGGAAGAACAAGGAGAGGGGGCATGTGACTCCGCAGAGATCTTTCAGAAGTGATTGATGACTTCTGATCACATTTCGTTGGCCAGAACTAGTCACATTGTGCCACCTAACTTCTAAGGGGTTAGGGAACCTAGTCTTTCTTTGTACTCAAAAAGAGGAAAAAGAAACAGGATTTTCTAGTGAACAGAAGTGAATCTTTCAGAAAGACATAGGAGATTTTACACTAAACAAGTAACTATTTCTATACTGTATCTACTAAAAGTAATACAGCAACATTTGCGAGAATGTTATATTCACTGCCCTTCAACTTTGTATGATGATGTCCAAAATACCACAAATGAAATAAATAATTTTCAGAGAAAAAGCTGTGCACAAATGTCTTTAGGAGCCATCTCTGATAGCTAGAAAACAAGGATTCCTGAAGTAATTCTAAACAACATGTCTCTAGTTATTTAATCTATCTTTCTATGTTCTATATGGAAAGAAACAAAAAGATCATCCCGGGGGGAAAAAATGACTCTCTACATTTTGAAAAAGAATGTTCCTCAATCTCTTTGGGTGAAACATTTCAAACAGTCCCTTAGCGTTTGTTCATGATAAAACTGTTCTGAGGGCAAAAAACAGATTTTGCAATGTATGATTTGCTACATTAAGTCCATTCAATTAAAATGACAGAGGACCAATGTGAGGGGAAAGTATTTAAAGATCTAAAGATATGATTATTAGAGAATTTTGGGTAATGACTTAGATGGAAAGATAACTGCTTCTCATACATTCAGTGGTGATATGAATTAGTATTGAGTAATAATTAAAAGACTTAATCTACTATTTATGCAGAAGAGATGGTGAATTCACCATCTTTAAGGCTCTAATTTAGAATTTTCTCTGGTATTTATAAGGTAATACAGGCAAACCACTTAAATTCTTTGCTAGCTTTATAATTTTCCTTATTGATGAAAATCATATTCTAGTTTCCATAATGCATTAGAAAAGACTGTATCTTGCAGATAAAATTGAACTAATGAAGTAGAAACCTGAATTTAAAGTTAAATTGCTTCTTTAAATTCTTTTCCTTTATTCTAAGGACTTCACAATTGGGAGTCCAAAATGCCTGTGGCCCACAACTGCTTCCTAAGTAAGTAGCTTCAGGCAATGCTTTTCACATTATCCAAGTCTTGGCCACATTACCCTGGCCTGAAGAGCAGGAACTAGGTCAAGGCAAAGAAGACAATGTATACAGGTAATAATGAAATGTATCATCCTAATTGGAACCATCCTGAGAATAAAACAGGGGGCTATTACTAATTTCACCTAGAAAATAGGCCAAAACTTTCATCTTTTACCTTGACCATTTTACGGACAAAACTGTCCTCGGTGTAATCCAACTGGATTTAAGGACGCTTAAAGACTGCTTATAAGGGTTGCTCTATTGTAAGATGACAAAATAAAAAGAATGGAGTAAGAAACTTAATGTCCTTTATTCAAGGGAAAACAAGCTATGGATTGGGGAAGTACATTGTCTCAGAAACAGAAAAGCCCCGTTACCAAGGGATTTGGAGCAAGAGCAAGTTTTATAGGTTTTATAGAGTTATAGAAGAGACACAAAAAAACAAGGAATGCTTACCTAGGAGGCTGAGAATTTCCTTAAAAGGCTAGCAGGTCTGACTTGCTAGGGTAAGGTGAGCTAGCTAAAGCTGAGCTGGAGGATTGTAATGATGCGTGTTAGGTTTTCTAGAGTGACTTAGGTTTAGATTTGTGATCTGGGCTGGGCCACTAGGACAACTTTCAACTTTATCACTATGTAAAATGACAACAAATTCACCCAGTTTCTCTCATGAGGAGTCTAAATAAATGAGGCCAAAAATAAGGAGCAGGTAGCAACTTTGAGGGGGCTCAGTGTTGACATGAAGTTACAAGAACTGCTGTCATTGCTGTTCAGGGGCTCAGTTGTGTCCGACTCTTTGTGACCCCACGGACTGCAGCACGCCAGGCTTCCCTGTCCTACCCTATCTCCCGGAGTTTGCTCAAATTCATATCCATTGAGTCAGTGATGCTATCTAACCATCTCAGAACCGTTGGGTCCTGGAAAACCATCTGAATCCTGCAGGAGGCAGTAATTGTTCTATTCTTCCACCAGACTGCAGTACTTTGAATGTTGGAAGCATCTAGCAGCTTCCTTCCCGGGTTAAACTCACTTGCCTGGTTATCCTCATCAGGAACTCCCATCATTTACTGTGACCTGACATCATCTCCTCCCTGAAACATTAATACACAGAATAATGCAGCCTACCATGCTCATGGCATTATGAATAAATTTAAATGATCAAGGATGTTTATTTATTTGAATATTATGCAATTAAAGTTCCCAAGGCCAGGGCAAGTCATAAAGACTGTTGGACTAACCAGTAATTCCGCAATGCCCTGAAAATAGGACATGAAGTGAAAATAAATTGAGAGGCTGAAGAAGAATTTCAAAATATAAACTATGGTAAGATGGAATTATTTTGAAAGCTGTGTAAGTAATCCAAATATGTACTTAAATACTGGACTGAAGATTGTCAACTGAAACGATCAGAACAAAGATTTGATCTACTGCCATCTAGTGGATATTTTATTTATATTTATTTATTAGCAGTTGATGAAAGCAAAAACAAAAATGAAAACACATTGTCAGTCTGATTTCAAAACCTAAGGAGCCTAAAAGATTACCTGCTCCAGTGGCTTCAGCCTCACGGAGTTCTGAGGCTTCCCCAGCGCACCTTGAGCACCACACGAAGTGTAAGAGAGATGAAAGGTTATGGCTCTAAGGTCCCACCTCTAGTCCAACCAGAGGAGTACAATTTCATCTGTTCTATATTTGGGGTTTCTAACTGAATTTCACTTGAAGAAAGTACTTCACTTCTAAAAAGGAGAAGTGATGGTGAAATACCTTACCTGGACTCATGTCCATCGTTGTATAAATGGCTATGCCATTGTTTTCTAATGTCACACAAACGGCTGGTAGCATAGCCAGCAACAGAACTGAGATGTTTTGATTCCTATTCTCCTACAGAGGATTTTGGGTTAACTTCAAGTCCAACGGACTTTAAGTTCAGGGTTTTTTTTTCCTAAGGCACACAAAGTTTATTTCATTTAAAAAAATAGAGTATTTTCTTGATCTTCATTTAAAATAATTTGACTGCACTATCATGCTTGTACCATTAGAAACCTGAGAGTGGACAGGTTTATTTTGAATCTCAAAACAAATCAGTGCAAATGAAATCATGGCTATAAATTATATACTATGAATAAGTAGCTTCTATGGGCAATTGCCTCTCTTCTCCCTTAACTTCATCTAATTTTCGAGATGAAAGAGACATCACAAATCATTCAATAAAGCTATCTTTAAAAAGATTATGTCAGGTTTTATAAAACATAAAGTGATTAACTTTTCCCAGGTGCAGAGAAGTCACACAGTTTGTCCTAACTTGGTTAGTTTCTCTGCTCTTCTGATCTGCCAACTAGCAATAGCATCGAAGAATGAGAGAGTAAAAGGAAACAGGTTCATGGGAGATGGTTGTTACTGTTTGTTTGTCTATGATGGGTAAAAATTGGGGATTTCTGAGTGCTAGAAGGAAGGAGTTGGTTGAAAGGGAGGTGATATAAAAGAAAGAAAGACCAGATTTAAGAGAATACGTATAATTCAGAATGCATGTGGAGAGAAGAGACACTGTCCAGAAGTAGTGTGTCCACATTGGTAATAGCATTATTACTCTGATGTATCTCCAATGAATTTACCACAAAATAAATATTTTTATCAAACACATCGCGTCCATGCATGCTCAGTCACTAAGTCGTGTCCAACTCTTTACAAACCCATGGACTGTAGCCCACCAGGCTCCTCTGTCCATGGAAATTTCCAGACAAGAATACTGGAGTGGGCTGCCATTTCCTTCTCAACAAATATATTGATGTAGTTATATTAGCTTCTACATTTATCCTGTATCATCTCATTATAATTTGTAATTCAAAAATCCAGGGTTTTCCTACATCTATCTTATGAGCTACTTCTTCCTTTATTTTTAGTCCAAATGTACATCCGTTCCATGATACCACATAATATCATGCATCTTTTAGCATTTAAAAAAATTTACAAAATCATTTATAAGGAGGAACTTCATTATTCAAAAGATATATATATATATATTTTTAAATAGTTTTGTAACCACAGTAACTTACATGCAATAATTTAATGAGACATTTTTTCCATATCCTTCTTGAATTTTTCAAGTTTATAATTTTACTTTTATAATCAGAAATATGTATTTCAGCAAAAAAATATATTACTGTTAAAATCAGAATTTTTTAAAAAAGCAAAACAACCAAAAAATTACTTCTTTTTTCTGAGTCTACTGCAAACTATTCTGTGAACTTGGGCAAGTCAAATATCATTTCCTGGCCATACTTCTTATGCCCATTTGAAAAATAAGGGAATTAAACTAGATCATCTTAAGTCTATTTCAAACACTAAATAGCTCTGTTTTTATTATATGATTGTTCTCATTTTGAATAAGTACTGTTGTCATATAAATTGCTGATTATTTCTTTTATGGCCATAACATAAGTCAATAAAATTTTTAAATATTCATGGGCTTTATGAAGAACCAAACAAGAGAACTTGCTTTCTCCAAACAAATCATTTGAAAAGCTCTAGGATGCAGTTTTAAAAATGAATTATATACATTTGGTAGAAAATGACAATAGCCTCTCTTTCTCAGTAAGGGAAGAGAAAAATTTTCAAAGACAAATGAAGTAATAAATTAGCCATGTACATTTACATGTTGGTTACAACACAGAAGATATCAAGACTAGTAGGAATTTTATTTTCTATGCCTCTTCTTTATTAAATTATAATTAAAAATCACAGGCAACTGGCACCATCAACTTCAGGAGGGCCTAAGGTGTCAGGTAAACTATTGAGTAAAAGAAGAATATGCCCAGTAGGAATTCACTGTATAAAGTTAGCCTATATTGTGCAGCAGCCTTACTTAGACTGGGTTTAAAAATAAAGACTTCTTTTAATCCAAGTGATTTGTATAAGAAAGCAGAATCTCATCAACATACCTTATATTATTACCCTATAAAGGACCTCAAGAACAAAACTTCCATGAGAACACGGGACTTCGCTTCACTGCTGTGTTCTGTGCTGATGGCAGACTGGCGCACACAGTACTTAGCCAACACTTGTCAAAAGAATTAACCTCCTCGACTCCTTCCTGGTCTTGGTGTAGACCACAGTACTAATGACATCTGATGTTCAAGTAAGAGAATTTAATTCATCTATTACTCACTGAGTGTCTAACACATGTTAACAAAATTATCTATTACTATTGCAACCACACTTTCAAAACCTAAACTCAGTTTGTATGATCAGCAAAGTACAAATAACCCTATGAATGTAACAAAATATGATCTTGAAAATATAAATTTGGCAAAAAATGCAGGAGTTACCTTTATATTATGGGCTTCCCTGGTGACTCAGATGGTAAAGAATCCGCCTGCAATGCAGGAGACCTGGGTTCAATCTCTGGGTTGGGAAGATTCCCTGGAGGAGGGCATGGCAACCCACCCCAGTATTCTTGCCTGAAGCATCCCCATGGACAGAGGAGCCTGGCGGGCTACAGTACACGGGGTTGCAAAGAGTCAGACATGACCAAGCACAGCACAGCATACCTTTACATTATAGAAGGACCACATAATTACAAATCTAAAATGGGTTATTATGGAAATGAAAGCACACATCTTTAGTAACTACCCAGGATATCAGACATTAACTTGAAGTGTCCCTGGGGAAATAGTATGTATGGTCTCTTTCATAGACACCATACTAAAGTCTATATCTAGTGGAAGGACATGTTTCTACAGTGGTAATAACCCTGGTCAGATTATTAAATAACAAAGGTAAAAAATAATTAATGACATTTTGAAGAATCTGAGACCATCACTGCAGGGAAGGAACTGGTAAAATTTAACTCCAGAGAAAAATGAATAGCTTTAAAGAATTGAAAATCCAAACAGATCGTAATGCACAATGACACTGACATTCAAGACTATGATGCTTAATAGGATGTTAGTTAATTGCTGTTTAAAAGAAAAATGGGAGCAGGGATTATTAAAAGACAACCCTACCATAATACACTCTCAAACAACATGTAATTTCTTTGCTCTTCTTACCTTTTAACCAATAATTATACCTATGAGATATCATGACAAAGTTCAGTCACCATCATCATTATTGACACCATGAAAAAACATGCACAGAGCTTGAAGTAAATAGTTACAAACCTTATAAATGAGATGAAATCATAAAACTGACACATAAGAGCTAAAATATGATATTGACTATGGGATATTATTTCTGCACCTTAATTATACTTCTGACAATTAGTTGCATCTCAAAATCTGTATGCTTTTGAACATCCCTCTGCCTTCATCATCAGAGATCCTTACTGATTCTTTTATCTACTCAAATATGTTAAGCCCTTGAGAGTAGGGAGAAAGAAATCTTGTACCTCTTTTAAAAATGCAACTATTTTTAGTCTCAGTCATACCTAAGTTAAGATTTATAAAAATCTGATGCAATTAAATTGCACTCACAATCCCCTCAAATCAGTCAAATTAATGGAGATTTTGATTTGAAGTGCAAATAAAAGCAATCTTATTCTGTAGTCTATAGAACGTATAATACTAGAAGTCTCCTTAGAAACTGGCATTTATTGAAATCATATTGCTCTTATTGACATTTAAGCATGCACTTGAACAGGCTTTGCAATGCCCACAGAAGAGAGAGAAAGCCTAACATTATTCTGCAGGTCTTCTTACTTCACCTGCTAATTATCTTTCTTTAGTAGTCATTATAACTATCCTTATCTTATAATAAGAAAAGTGAGGCTTCTAATCTGGGCCTTCTGCTTACAATCTATCTCTTTCTTCCTGAGAATAACACAGATTGCTATAGGAAAGTGCATATCAATTATCTGACTCATGGGCATTAGACACTTGAACTGTGGGTTAAGTTTCTGTACAGAATGCCATTGATTAGGAACCTATCACTGGTCATTCCAGGGCATCACAGAATCTGAAAAAAATCAAAATATGTGTTTTTATGCATTTTTACATGTATCTTAGAACTCTTTTTTGACAAATCCAACCCATAAGGAAGGAAAAAGTAGAATAAATTAATATTAAATAATATTAGTTGCCTGGATTTTTAAAATTATACCAATTTTATTAAAATATTATACAATATTTTAGAAACTTTAATCAAACCAATATTTGATGGGATAAAACTGATAATTATAGCAATAACTTGACAACTTATTCACTTAAAGGAAAAGCTGATTGAATTGGTTTAGTAGAATCAGTAAACAAAAGTATTTACACAAGCAGGGACATATCTTGATTAAACTATATTGTATTACTGTTTACTTAAATATATAAATACACATACACACCTGGCTTCTCAGATGGTGCTACTATTAAAGAACCTGCCTACCTATGCAGGACATGTAAGAAGCTGATCTGATGCCTGGATTGGAAAGATCTCCTGGAGTAGGAAATGGCAATCTGCTCCAGTATTCTTACCTGAAAAATTCCATGGAGAGAGAAGCCTAGTGGGCTACAGTTCCCGGAGCTGTAAAGAGTCAGACATGACTGACTGAACACACCTACATATTCATTCACTCACTTATTCACACTCCTCAACTATATTCTGCACTTTGAAAAATAGAAACCACGAGTTTGTCCATCTTTATATCACCATATTTTGCAAAAATGCACAGAATCCTCACAACCTTTATCATTTGGATAAATGAGAAAACCAAGGCACAGAGAAGTTACATAACTTATAGCATATGGTTACAAGGTTATATATGTAGTGAGAATGGGAGTCTAGATTCAGAACTAGGCATTTGACCATAGATGGCAGTTCTCCTGACCACTTCTAAACTGCCCCCACAAAGTTAAGTGATAATTAAGTTTTTAATTGTTTTTAATTAATTGACATAGGTTTCCTTATTATTAGCTCTGCTTTTCATTGTGTAAAAGGAAACATCCCGAAAATAAACACCTTAAATACTTTGCTTAAATACTTTTCTGGGCAGGTTAAGAAAGCAATGAGAGAAACTACAACACTGACCTTAATTCTTGCCCACAAATAGAAAATTGTTAGTAACATTAAAATAAAGAAACCTTGTGAGGAAAAAATAATTATCAAGCTCTAACTGTACAGGAGGATAATGCAGGGCATAGGAAACACAACGTGACCCTGAAAACTGCTAATGAGCCTTAAAACACATCAATGGGCCTAGTGTCTTCCTAATACAGATTTAGTCCTGCTTCTGCCTACATTCATTATACTTTCCAAGGAGCAGTCTCTTAAATTCTAGGTGTCAGAATCATAGAACCACAGATAAAATGGAATAAACTCAAATGAGAATCATAGGGCTCAAAACTGTTGCTTTTCTAGGTTGTTGTTTTTTTTTTTTTTTGGATGAGATGTGACCATACATTATGCAACAAGACTAAACAGTCAAACTCTAATTTTATAGTAATACATACTGACTTCCAAATGAACATTAATAACAATGTTTAACTAGAGTTTCAAGAGGATAGATTTATTGTCTGCACAGTTTCTAGCACATGCTAAGTATATGACATGTTTGAGGAAGAAACAGTAAGAAAACTGAAGGAGAAACCAGACAATAATTCACTCTGAAAAGGAAGAGATTAACCATACTTCTGTTTTCTCTTCTGTTTTCCCTAAATTAAACTTATTCTGTAAATTTGACAACTTGTGACTAGATCCCTTGTCCTGACCACAAAGTAAAAGCTAGAAAATCTAGTATCAGCCACAAGATTTATCAGTAAATAGTGGCTCAGATGGTAAAGAATTTGCCTGCAATGCAAGAGACCCAGGTTCAACCCCTGGGTCAGGAAGATCCCCTACAGAAGGGATGGCTACACACTCCAGTATTCTTGCCTGGAGAATTTCATGGACAGAAGAGCCTGGCGGGCTACACTCCATGGGGTAGCAAACAGTCAAGCTCGACTGAACGACTAACACTTTCACTTTTTTCAGTAACAGAGAGATCCTCTTTTTCAGCATCCCATGGACTGCAGTGGGTTATAAACAGATGTGTAATGAGGACTAAGAAAGCTGAAATGCCTTAAGTGTCAGGATAGTCAGGATCCAGTGAGACTGTTAAGTGACATTCTGCAATTGTCAAATCAATTAGCATTAATTTTCTCATAAAGTAGGTGACATATTTAATAACTAATGTATCTAGAGAAAAGAAAAAATGGTAATATTTAATCTAATAATATTTTTTAGTGATTCACACTGGCAAAGGCATTTTAATAATATCATGACCTTACATTCGTCTAGTACTTTACTGTTACAAAATTGCTTTTGCATGTATTACCTTAAGTAATCTGAATTGTTATATGAATAGAAAAATAGAACATATTAATCTAGATATTATAGCTAGGTCAGTAGCTTTCAAAGTGATTTATAAAATATAAAAGCAAATCTATGTGTGAATATCTAAAAAAATGAACCAGATAAACTATTTTGAACATAATATAGGGAAATTCCTGGAGCCAAACAGCAATAGCACCTGTACTGTTATTCAATTTGGGCTCAGGGGTTAAGAATATGGGCTCTCAAGTCAAAATCTTTGGACTGAATCCCAGTTTTGCTGTGTCTTAGTTCGTGATTTTGACAAAATGAAGGTAATAATACCAAAGGACATGGGTACATATATGACACCCAGGTAAGTATCAGCCATTAATCCACATCATTTTTTTCCTCTTCTTGAACCAGCAACCAGTTATAGAGCCATGTATTGCTCATTAATAGTAAGACATTATCATCAGTGTTATGAAAATACTCATTATGTTCCTAAATGTACTTGATATTGCTCTTGATATTGATTGCTTTAAGGGCTAAGTTTTAAAAAATGCTAGAATATGCAAGTTTTTTAGGCCAGTTTCATTCCTTTGCCATCTTACAAATAAGTGATTCTCAGTCAAAACCTTATGGATTTATTGTATAAGCATAGGTGATTTAGCCCCACTTTGCTGATCAAGAGTTAATTTTGAAACAAGAATCATACGATTATGATATCAAAAAATCACCAACATGAAGGGAAATGCTTTATCGCTTTTGTCTAATTTTTCACTATTTTAATAAGTTTAGAAAAGACAGCAATATCATTTAGATGCAAAGACTTTCAGTTATGATGTCTCAAACCATGATGCAAAGTAACATTTGTTTTTCTTTAATTAAGATGTTCCACAGTTACTCAATCATTCTACATGCTGCTAAACATCATATTCTGAATAGAAGAGCTGGAGAGACCTCTACTATTTTTACTGAATTTGAGAAACATTTGTTCCCTAAGTGGACATAATCCATCTCTCAGTATTTGTAAGGTTCGGAAATCTACTTTTAAATATTGGGTTAGAAGAAATCATTGTTGAGATAACCTAAAACCAGCAGGGAAAAGCAACTGTCAGTTCTAACAGTACAACTCATTGATTAAAAAAAAAGTTCAGATTGGCCCCACCCAAATCTATACAACCAATCCTATAATTTAAGATACAATATTTGTGTTAGTTAAATTCAAAACCACTGCAATGTGAACTCAGATATCAGGTTTCCATTTTTTCTTTGTCACAGTCAAAACTATTTTAAAGAATTCTAATATGAATGATAATTTATTATAGTTGATTACATCGTTATAAGGTAGTGGAAAAAATACATTTCAATATGTCCAGGTTTCTTGTTTTCAACCATAAAATAGGAATCCTATATACACACAGTGTGTTGGATCACATAAGTGAATATAATTTATGTTAGCACTGTAAAATTGTATAATCCTATCTGGCTGATTTTAAAAGTACAGATTATCTGGTGGCGTGGGAAGAATAATGAACGAGTCTTTCTGAATTCTTTATAACAGTTTCAGATGTCCTAGAAAATTGATAGAACACATTCTTGGGTAAGATATATTTCCCCTCTAAGACTTTTACAAAATAGGGACTTTAGCTGATTTCCAGTACTAAAATTTCTATTTTCCTAGTTGTAAAAAGCAAAAATGTATCTATTTTCTAGTTATTTCATTCTTTTCTAATAAAATGCACTGAGCAGTCGGAAGAATAATTTTTAAAATCTAAACACTACTTGCAAACATTCTAAAAAGAATATCACTGTATGCGAAGAAATTAATTTCCACTTTGCAGTAAGTACGGTAGGCAAAAGTGTGAACTTCTATAGATGAGTAGCATAAAATCAACCATATTTTCCCCAAAGGTTATCAGATTATATCAAAACACATAGAAATATACTCTTAAAAGATTACTATACTAGCTTGTAGATTAAAAATGCATAATATCTCAGTGATAACACTAGGACTCAAGATTTCACATTTCCTGAGCATTTCAACATTAATTGCTTACGTCTTCTAAGTAATTAATTCTTTCCTATCATTAACAGTTGAGCTCAATACCGTAATTTGCTTATCCTGGCTCTTTTACAATTAATCTACATCAATTTCATTTATCTTTAAGTTTTAAAACACCGGGCTAAGTCAGCTTAATTCCACACTTGATAAATGAAAAGATTCACAACTCCCAGAGCTGGTTATTTAAGGAAAATAATGTAACAACCATTTACTCTGAGCTTGATAGTAAACGGCCAGTGCAAAGAGAGACGTAAAACAAACAAGGTAAAACTGATATTTGTGGTGTCACAGTAGCGATAGTTGACGACAACAACAGTAACTGGAATTTGTAAACCCTCCCTCTACAAATTACAATGCAATTTTAACTTATTAATTAGAACACTGACTTAAAACTCAGAAGCATAATATTATCCTTAGAACTAGAGATGGTGGGATGAATTCAACATGTCTCTGGCCCCAAGGGGCTTTCAGTCTAGTGGGAAAAATAGGCACACACGTGGCCCTAGAGCAATGCTGACTGCCACACACACAATAATGGAAGCACAAAGAGAGTGATGGAAAAGTGAGAGGTTCTGGCCACAGTGATTTGAAAAGGTTTCACAGAAGAGGGAACGCTTAACCTAGCCCCTAGGATTCACTAAGCAAAGAAGGATTCAGATATCTAAAAAAAGGCAGGAGTGTGTAATGGAGGAGTATTCCATACAACTCTATGCTAGCAGGGTATTGAATTCTCACAGATAAGGAATAACAGAGGTGAACATTATCAGATCAAGGTCAGAACAAGAGAAAGAATCAGAGCCACTCCTTGAACTTTTCGCTCTTGGGTCAAATGGTTCCTGCTTTATCACATGGCTTCCTTCCTGATTTAGGGCAAGACTTCTCTGCCCTGACAACCATCTCCACCCTCCATTTATTCTCCTGTGCTGCCACGCCCTTTGCAGGACCTTGCTAGGATGTCCAGAGGAAAACACAGAGGCAGCCATGTCTTCATAAAACACATTACATTTCAGCTTGTGTCTCAAAGCCCAATGAACACACTGAGGTCTGTCTGGAGGTACCCTTTCCTCACCGCTCTCCGACATTTCAGAGGACTGGGAACTGCAGGCTCAATAAAGCTGCGATCCATTCCTCTACACCTTCCATTTTTCTCCCTCAGTTTTGTCAAGTGTTCCCAATTCCAAGAAATCGTAATTCAGAATGTGGGGGAGGTTACGGAGTTTTGGCTCGGGAGGTCGTGCAGATGTTATTCCTTAAGGAAGACGATCATGATTGCCTATGTGAGTAATGGCTGTGAGTCGGCTAGAAGCCAAAAGTTCTCTTATAGCAGAATGTATAAACCATTCTCCTACTGAAAGAAGACCCCCAGTAGGATAATATATTATTACACATGATTCAAATTACAGGATCTGCAGCAGGGGAGCTCATGACTGATTCAGGACAGTCGCTCCCTGAATACTGATGATGGGATGATGGAATGCCTCATGAATTAAAAGGGCCGTGGTTTAGCGTCTAAATCCTTCATATGCTTTAAAAAGTGTCTCTGCCTATCACTATATTCTTTAAGCTTCTTAAACGAGTCATGCAGCGTTATGAAACCCTTGTCGATGTTTTAAAATTCCATGTCTTTGAATAATTATACTCAAAGTATTCTTTAAAAAGGAAGACAATGAAACTATCTTCTCTGCTAGAAAACTGTATCCCTTTAACGCCAATATGCAATAAAGATATGGCTTAAGAGAAATCGCATTTAAGTGTGACCCAGTTTCCGCTCTTTGGGATTCTCTAAAGCAACCTGAAAATCTTCACATGCCACATGTTCTTGGCTTTTTAAGTTATCTATAGAACAAATGAGTTTATCTCTGACAAACTAAATATAAATGTACAAGGCAAAATTGTGTTTCCAAAGGTTTTCTGCTGATTAAATGTACTCATTCCTAAATATTATTTATCTTGCTCTCTTTTGGTTATATAACAAAGCAATAAATTTTCTAAAGGTATTACATTGGGAATGGAGATCAGGCATTTTTATAGAAACACTAAGGCAGATGTTAAATATTACACATTCTGAAAAACAAATGGCTGCGATATATTCTGAAATAATATGTGAGCTCGTCCTTAACTTCTTTTCAATTGGTCCTTGCATTCTGTTTTTCTCGTAAATGGATGCAAATCAGGTGCATTGTGCTAAGATGGGAAGAGAGAGATCTGTCCAGAAATGACCTCAGTTCTATTCATTAATAAAATGACACATTGGCTGAGAGCAATAAAGAATAAAATATAACAAGAGTGAACTTTCCTCCCTGTAACAGATGCACATAAGTGATTTTTGGATAAAGCACTGTATGCAAAAATGGCCACTGCAGCATAAAATCTGGACACGTTAAAGGAAGCTCTAAGATGCAGATTTCTTGGAAAAATTGCCACCTCCAAGACAATGTACCCACTTATTCTCCATTACTTTACACAATCCTGAATCCCCACTTGCCGAAAGCATGCCGTTCCTAAGTGGGGAGTTGGGTCAGATAAAATAAATGTTTAATTTTTTCTAAGATTTTTTTTTTTTTAGAAGAAGGTAATTTGGCAAGGTCAAAGCAAAATAGAATTGCACCCAGAATCACTTTCAGTGACAGCAAACACCCATGGAGGGAGAAAAAGAAGGTAGAAGCTATCAGAGAGAATATAGCCACATTTTTGCATAGCGGTTTAAATTATGCCAGCAGAATAATTAATGGAAGGACCTAATACAGGGAAGGGGGGGTTACAGGAAAGAGGGGAGGCTATGTTAAACAAAGTTCATTACTGCATGATGTAAATGAGTTTCTCACCAGTGATGTCACTGATTGGCTGAGCTGCAGAGCTGGCTTCGAGCATGGCCGGATTGGCTGCTAGCTCTTCTGGTGCCTGCCTGCTTGGGCAGCGGTTGAACCAGATACTTTCTGTCTCTCTTGTTGTCGTTTGAAGCAAATCTTGTTCAGCCCAGCTGTGTCTCCATAGTAGTGGCACCCTAAGAGAGTCTCCCTCCTGCTTCCCACAGCCCGGCTGTGAGGCGGTCGCTGCTGTGGAATGCCAGCACTTGGCACCAAGCCCAGACAGCGTTCTCAGATCCATCTATAACACACACATACAAAAAGAAAAATAAAAAAAAAAGCAGTTCTTTCATCTGAATTGCATCCTAAGGAGGATTAAGAAGGCTTCTATTGCTACTGATTTGTGTCCTTTCAATTTGATGGCTAAAATAGTTTTTGAAACACAGTATCCTCTCATCTGCAGTAGAACACCATTGGTTCAAATGAGTTTAAAAAAAAAAAAAGATAGGAGGGAAACCCCCTCTCCCATGTTTACCTTGATTACAGGAAAATAATTCTTCATTTCCCTCCTAAGCACCATAACTGATGTTTATGGTCCCCTCCCAGAATTTTAAACTCTCAGCAGTTCTAATTATATCCGAGTCATTATTTTCAGGTTAAGACAAGGGGTCTTAATTAGCATTCTTTTTTAGCTATGCGAAATGAGACAGGGCATGAAGCAGAAACGATCTATGGAGAGGCAGAGAGAGAGAGAAAGAAAAAAAAAAAATCTGTGCAGCTTTTACAGTTGAGCTGACACCCCCGCCTTCCCCACTCTCCCTCCACCCCCCTTGCAAAAAAAGAATGCAGTCATATGAACTTTACCAGACAATGGAGTACCTACAGGCTCTCCCCTAGACAAGTCCTTTATAACCAGCCAGAGCTATGTGCTGCAGACAGTGGCCAATCGGCAGGCTCCTTTCTGCAGCAGGAACACAATAGGTGCACTGGCCACACTGTCCTCCTAGCCCCTGACAGCAGTTCAGGTTCATTTATTGTACACGGGAAGCACATATGTCTTTAATAGTCACTGTGAAATTATCAGTGAGGCTGTCTTTATTTCACCATAATTACATCAACCTAATTACTGCGCACAAGCTGCAATAGCACTGTTTGTACAGAGTGGCGCATGGGCATGCAAGCCAGAAAAATATGCATGAACATGCTTGCTTATTTCAATAATAAAATCCCCCAATTATTTCTTTCCCAGAGCTTAATGCTTCCTCCAGAACACTCTAGTGGATATAGTCATCACTTCTTCTTTTCAAAAGAAAAAAAGTGCAGATACATTCAAGTGTGTGTATGTGTACATGCATACGTGTATAATTTAAACACTAT
Organism: Cervus canadensis; assembly: GCF_019320065.1. Classification (NCBI taxonomy): domain Eukaryota; kingdom Metazoa; phylum Chordata; class Mammalia; order Artiodactyla; family Cervidae; genus Cervus; species Cervus canadensis. Next base: position 19,016,262 of record NC_057412.1, read on the forward strand.
TTTAGCCATTTATAGAGGGGTAAGGTATAGGGGTGGAACCTAGTCAGCAATAAAAGGTTACTGAGGATCTAAGGCATGAACCCCTTATCACTAGGCATTAGAGCAAAATAATAAGTGAATCTGCATTCATCACCGTAGTCATACATAGAAGCCGATTTATTTGGAGTCCAACCGTCATGAGCATTTGCATATGTCACATTTATGTATTTCCATGTTACATAATTACAGCGTATTGGGCAACAATGACTCAATGCTTGAAAAACAAAAATCTTTGCTTTTCCTCTATTAGTCGAACAGAGGTGGGTACAGTCTGAAGTGGGAAACGCCCGCTATTTTTTTTTAATTTTATGCATGTTTCATTTACATATTCATGAACAGAATAGTTGTTATGACCGCTGATTCTGCAGCAGGAGATGAAAAGGCAGGATTCAGCATACAGAGTGTATTCATTTTGAGGGGGAGAGTGGCAGCATATGATGACCAGGAAGAAAAGATATTTGGGGTTTCATTTGGGAGATACCTCATTATATAATAAAAGATCTGAGTAGACAACCTATCAAAAAATGTATAACGAACCTAGGAGGAAAAGCAATTTGCATTGTTCATGGCCATTCAGTTACTCACACTGTAAAGAAATAAGCATTTTGAAATGGAAATTTCTGGCTCAAATCTTTGCAGGTAAATAAAACTGCATTTTGTTTTCTGGCTACTTAGAAGATTACGAAAATGGCATGTGCTCAGCAGCTCTGCATTTCTCATTATTTTATAATTTACATACTTCTTGTTCCAAAATCAAAATGCTAAACTTTAAGCACTGATTATGTTCTAAGATAGAATTTTACCAAATTTTACCTAAATTTTTTATATATTTTTATTTTTACCTTATGATTCTCTAATCAAGAATAGAATTCATCATCACAGTGGGCATATTTAGAGAAACAGTAACTCATCTATTTCCATATAGATACATGTATATAATACATATTCATCCTCACTACAGAGAAAGAACCCCACTAATGTTATTTTATCAACATATTTTATCATCCCCTTTTTATTAATGTTTGCAAGATTTGTATTATAAAATGTATTCAAGTTGATTTTGAATTTTGTAAGCATGTGTATGTGTATGTGTGTCTCTGTGTTTTTAATACAGCTCTTCTATCGACACTTTCCCAAAATCTAGTTTTGGTAGGAGGGATAAGTGAGGCAAATTCCTAAGTAGACCAGTAAGAGACCACAAGACTCAATTATAAAAAACAAAAATAATATAAGAAATGACTGTATCTATAATTCTGAACTGCTGCATACATTGAAATCAAAACACCTGAAATCAAAGGCATAATTTGGTTACTTGATACATAAAGTAAGATGCTTCTTCTCTAAGTGATTGCAGGAAAACTTAAGAAGCTACTTGCAACACTTTATTGATGGTTTTCCTAAAAAAATATAGTCTTTCTAAATCTTCAAGAAAAACATGAAGATTTCCTGGTAATCAAATTAAGATATGTAGACTTCTACATCTCTCTCTTTCATCCCTCCCTCCCTCCCTTCCTCCTCTCCTTCGCTCTCTGTCTCTCTCACACACACAGAAATAAATATATATAAAATCATGACTGTCCTTTTATTATAAGAATTTGCAATTCTTCTAGTTATCTCAATTTTTGGTCTCTCACTGAACAAAAAAACTTATGAAAGTCCAAACGGAAAATGGTAATACTTAATTGCTAGTTATCCTTATTGCTAAGTAAAAATCAAAACAGGGGAGAAGGTTTCATAATATCACATACATTTAGATTCCACTAGCACATAGAACAGAGTCGGACACGACTGAAGTGACTTAGCAGCAGCAGCAGCAGCCGCAGCACATAGAACACATTTGGAAATTCACTGTTATACAAAGGATTTTGATGAGTATGCTAATTTTAAAAACAAGATTAGTTAATAGTCCATATCTGACTCCCTTAAATAGAGATTTGCAATGACCACTAGAAATAAAAGAGGCCTTCCTTAAGTACTACAATTCATTAAACCACACAAGGGTTTCTACTCCTTATTATAACATTCTGTCATAGTTTGAGTTACTAGATATATTTGAAAACAACATTGCATTTTTCATAATATTTTAGTATTATACTTTCCTATTCTTCTCACATCTCAAATACAAAATGCAACTATGAGCTATTAGCATACTACCCAAACCAAAATAACTTTGCAGTAAAATCTTATTTGGGATCATTGTACTAGAAAACTTAGACCTAAGCTATACCTTGGAGATTGAATCCATTCATTTTAGACATGAAACTAAAGAAAATTAGTAACTACTTAATGTATTTCCACCCATCACTCTGCCATCCTATATTAAAAATATGGTTCTGACCTGTTGTCAGGATATTCTTAACTAGTAGAGTTTTACCAAAGATAGGGAATTTATGGCATCTTCCCATAAAATCAAAGACGTGCATTTATAAGATAATGTATGGAGACTGCCGTCTGTTTTCCCACAGTGGAATTAAACTAACCCCTTTATAAAGATCAAAAGCATAACCTTAGACTTATAGTCATGATCTCACCAAGAGTCAACTCAGCACAAACTGGCTGTAAGAATGTGAAATAACAGCCAATCACATTAACCTTATAAATAATAAAGGGCATTCCATACAGAGATCCAACTTCGAGATGTGAAAATAATACGTTAAAGAGTAACTTGTCAGTCTCCTGATGTGACTCATTCTCATTAAAAAAATAATCCATTTTAATAAGTATGGGAAATATTCACAGTGTAATCAACGTTAAGAAACCACTGTTTATGTCTTTGTCAACACAATGACAAGCATCCAGGTGACAAAACAAGATGCGGCTAATCATCAGGATAGCTCTAAATATCTGGCTGTTTTTGTGCCCACAAACTCATTGCTTGAAATATCAGTGTGTGTGTGTTGGATTCAAAGTGAATATTCTTGAACTCATTAATAATGAACATTTTTATGGGATTTGAGAAACAGGATTTTTAGAGGTGTCACTTTTGGATCATCCAATACATAAATCTGTTTCCAAATAATACCTTTTAGAGCATAGTTATGATTAAGCTCATTTATGTTGACCTCAAAACTGTTAGCAGTGCACTACGTATGAAAATACAGCACTTTACACCACAGTTTGTAAAACTCATTTCTCTTGCAATGTTTCCAGTTGTTTTAATTAAGATTGTTTATTAAAGGTGCACTTTATGAAAAAAATAACAAATTAAGACATCTAAATACCCAATAGAAAAAAAAAAATTCAAGCAGATTAATCACCTAAAAAGACCTGGAAAGAGAAATGAAAATCTTTCATCTGAGAAGTTGTCACCAAGCATCTGAAATATCTGTCTTTGGATAATAATTTTTTCTAAGTAAAAATTGTTTTTAACATCTAGGATGAATAAAAAAGAAATGTTCTACATAAGCCATAAGATATATGCAAAATTGTATTATGCAGTGGTTGCTAAATCTGTCATTAACAAAAAAGTTAATCAGATTGTACCTCATAATATAAGTGCAGTGAAGTAAAAAAGAAAAAAAATGAACTACAGCACAGACAAACAAAGAAAACATAGCTTCCCCATTTAAAAAGTGGTCTAATTTTTGTCAAATGCTCATCCCATTAGGTGGTTGGAGGTAGTAAGGGAAAATTATTTTCCAGTTAATTTATGTCATTCTTTTATGCTTCAATAGCCTCTTCTAAGTTATTCCCTGTGTGGCAGACATAATAATGGTCCTCCAAAAATGTCCACATCTTAATCCTCAGCATCTGTAACTATATTACATTACATGGCAAAGGGGAATTAAATAAACTGATGGAATTAAGGTGGCTAATCAGATGATTTTAAAATAGGAAGATTATCCTAGATTATCTGCATAGGTCCAAATTACCCTCAAGGGTCCTTTAAAGTGGAGGAAGGAAGCAGGAGAGTTAGAGAGAGATGTGATTATGGAAGAATGCAACATTGCTGACCTTTAAAATGGAAGAAGAGAGCTAGGAAGGTAGGCAATCTCTAAAAGCTAGAAAAAGAAAGAAACAGCTTCTACCTCAGAATCTCCAGAAACAGAGCCCTCCCAGTACCTTGATTTTAGCCTGGTGACAACCATTTGGGACTTCCAACCTCAAGAACTACAAGATAGTACATTTGTATGGTTTTAAGCCACTAATATGTAGTAATTTGTTGCAGCAGCAATAGGAAACCAATAAAAGCCATCTTTTGAATAAGTTAAGGTCTTAAGTTTAATCCCCCTGTCCTCTAAAATAAGAGGGGGAGGAATGAACTTATAGATCTTGTGGTTCTAAGGAGTGGAAATCTGTCCTTGATGATATTTTCTTGACTATGAGTTGTCTTGTCTCTGGATTCCTGTGTCTGGGTTTACTAAGGTAGAGTAACTGATCTGGACCTATTGAAGCATTGTGCTGGCTCCCCACATTGAAATTATTGCATGTCACCACTTTTTCCTCCTCTCAGTATCTTCTTCATGTGTAGCCCCTTAATTCCAGCTTCAGGCTTTTGTTGCCATCTCATTGCATTATGCATCTGGGCACCAAAACAATGTTTGAATACTCTATAAATTTTGTGATCATAATGAACTGGTAGACTATCTCCATGTCTTCATTTTCGACACCACATTCAGGGACTACAGTCCTCCTCTTTTTAAAAATTAATTAATTTATTTTAATTGGAGGCTAATTACTTTATAATATTGCAGTGGTTTTTCCATACATAGACATAAATCAGCTATGGGTATCTATGTGTCCCACCATCCTGAAACCCCTACCCGCCTCCCTCCCCACCCCATCCCTCTGTGTGGTCCCAAGCACCAGCTTTGGGTGCCCTGCTTCATGCATTGAATTTGCACTGGTCATCTATTTTACATATGATAATATACATGTTTCAATGCTATTCTCTCATATCATTTTTTTTTTCATTTTATGCCCAATTTCTTTGGCTATGAGAAGTTTCTCCTCTCTTTCCTTCTGCTTCCTTCAGTGGCAGCACCAAATTTATCTACTGGTGTATTTAATTAAAAAAAAAACTTTGGGACTTTAGCCCAGAGAAAGAAGAGCAAGGACACATATATGTCCTATTGTTTTTTCTTCCATTTGTCTTTCCCCACACTCACTTAGGTCAGAAGGGTTAGGACTGTTTGTTCTAATATAATATTTTCTTTCATATAATACCATCTTCCTTCATGAGGTGGCACTCAGAAATTCTTCTTCACTGAGGCCAAATAGCAGAATGACAATAGAGGAATATGGCAAATATGATTTTCCAGGATAAAAGTGTATTCATTTATTATTTTCAAAATATTATACTCATGGACTTCTGGTTAAAAAGGTAGGTATGATCTCAAAACTGTACTAAAACTACAGAAAATGTAGTATTAATAAGGAAGAACAAAGAAGGAAAACAAAACAAAATTTTTAAAAGTGGAGCGAAATTTTGAGAGTGGGATAGTTACTGACTGACCTATAAGACCTGAGAAAACTAGATCTTGAGCCAGCAGCAGATAAAGCCTAAAGACCTCCCAAGAAATTTTAAAGCATCAGAAGCACCAGATGCTTTGGGAAATGAGGACAGAGAGAGGCATAGTTGAAAAATGGTTAGATTTTGGTTGCGTTGTGTTAGTTGCTAAGTCATGTCCAGCTGTTTGTGACCCCATGGACTACAGCCTGCCAGGCTCCTCCGTCCATGGGACTCTCCAGGCAAGAATACTGGAGTGGGTTGCCATTCCCTTCTCCAAAGATTATGCTTACCAAAAAGTCAAATCCTTGTAACTCTTTCTTCACTCCATGTCTGTAGGCAAATTCCTATTTCACAGTATAGCATTAAGTCTGGAGACTTATTTTCTGAAGAAGGTGAAACACAGTTTACACACTTGAGGAAGAATTCCCATACTCTAAGGAGTAGTTTTAAATCAATCTATACACTCTAGCTGGTGGAGGGTTCTGACAACATGTGGTCCGCTGGAGAAGGGAATGGCAAACCACTTCAGTATTCTTGCTTTGAGAACTCCAAAAACAGTATGAAAAGGCAAAAAGATAGGACACTGAAAGATGAACGCCCCAGGTCTGTAGGTACCTGATATGCTACTGGAGAAGAGTGGAGAAATAACTCCTGAAAGAATGAAGAGATGGAGCCAAAGCAAAAACAGTGCCTAGTTGTGCATGTGACTGGTGATGGAAGCAAAGTCCAATGCTGTAAAGAGCAATATTTCATAAGAACCTGGAATATCAGGTGCATGAGTCAAGGCAAATTGGAAGTGGTCAAACAGAAGATGACAAGAGTGAACATCGACATTTTAGGAATCAGCGAACTAAAATGGACTGGAATGGGCAAATTTAATTCAGATGACCATTATATCTACTACTGTGGCAAGAATCCCTTGGAAGAAATAGAGTAGCCCCCATATTTGACAAGAGTCCAAAATGCAGTACTTGGATGCAATCTCAAAAACCATAGATTGATCTCTGTTCGTTTCCAAGGCAAACGATTCAGTATCAGTGTAATCCAAGTCTATACCCCAACCAGTAATGCTGAAGAAGTATAAATTGAATGGTTCTATGAAGACCTACAGGACCTTCTAGAACTAACACCCAAAAATGTCCTTTTCATTATAGGGGACTGGAATGCAAAAGTAGGAAGTCAAGAGATACCTGGAATAACAGGCAAATTTGGCCTTGGAGTACAAAATGAAGCAGGGCAAATGCTAATAGAGTTTTGCTAAGGAAATACACTGGTCATAGCAAACACCCTCTTCCAACAACACAAGAGAAGATTCGACACCTGGACATCACCAGATGGCCAATACTGAACTCAGACTGATTATATTCTTTGCAGCCAAAGATGGAGAAGCTCTATACAATCAGCAAAAACAAGACCAGGAGCCAACTTTGGCTCAGATCATGAACTCCTTGTTGCCAAATTCAGACTTAAACGGAAGAAAGTAGGTAAAATGACAAGATCATCCAGGCATGATCTAAATCAAATTGCTTAACAATTATACAATGGAAGTGACAAACAGATTCAAGGGATTAGATCTGATAGACAGAGTGCCTGAAGAACTATGGATGGAGGTTCATGACATTGTACAGGAGGCAGTGATCAAGACCATCCCCAAGAAAAAGAAATGCAAAAAGCCAAAATGGTTGTCAGAGAAGGCCTTAGAAATAGCTGAAAAAAGAAGAGAAGTAAAACGCAAAGGAGAATAGGAAATATATACCTGTTTCAATGCAGAGTTCCAAAGAATAGCAAGGAGGGATAAGAAAGCCTTCCTCAGTGATCAATGGAAAGAAACAGAGGAAAGCAATAGAATGGGAAAGACTAGAGATCTCTTCAAGAAAACCTTTAGAGATACCAAGGGAACATTTCATGCAAAATGGGCACAATAAAGGACAGAAATTGTATGGACCAAACAGAAGGAGAAGATATGAAGAAGAGGTGGCAAGAATACACAGAAGAACTATACAAAAAAGATATTCATGACCCAGATAACCATGATGATGTGATCACTTACCTAGAGCCAGATATCCTGGAATGCGAAGTCAAGTGGGCTTTAGGAAGCATCACTATGAACAAAGCTAGTGGAGGTGATGGAATTTCAGTTGCACTATTTCAATTCCTAAAAGATGATGCTGGGAAAGTGCTGCACTCCATATGCCAGCAAATCTGGAAAACTCAGCAGTGGCCACAGGACTGGAAAAGGTCAGCTTTCATTTTAATCCCAAAGAATGGCAATGCCAAAGATTGCTAAAACTACTGTACAGTTGCACTCCTCTCACACACTAGCAAAGTAATACTCAAACTTCTCCAAACCAGGCTACAACAGTACGTGAAACATGAACTTCCAGATGTTGAAGCTGGATTTAGAAAAGGCAAAGGAACCAGGGATCAAATTGCCAACATCCATTGGATTATCGAGAAAGCAAAAGAGTTCCAGAAAAACATCTACTTGTGCTTTATTGACTACGCCAAAGACTTTGACTGTGTGGATCACAAAAAAACTGTGAAAAATTCTGAAAGAATTGGACTACCAGACCATCTGGCCTACCTCCTGAGAAATCTGTATGCAGATCAAGAAAAACAGTTAGATCTGGACATGGAACAACAGACTGGTTCCAAATTGAGAAAAGAGTATGTCAAAGACGTATATTGTCACCCTCCTTATTTAACTCATATTCAGAGTATATTATTCGAAGCACTGGGCTGGACATAGCACAAGCTGGAATCAAGATTGCCAGGAGAAATATCAATAACCCCAGATATGCAGATGACACCACCCTTATGGCAGAAAGCAAAGAAGAACTAAAGAGCCTCTTGATGAAAGTGAAAGGGGGTGGGGGGTGAAAAAGTTGGCTTCAGACTCAACATTCAGAAAACTAAGATCATGGCATCCGGTCCCATCACTTCATGGCAAATAGATGGGGAAACAGTGGAAGTGTGTGAGACTTTACGATTTGGGGCTCCAAAGTCACTGCAGATGGTGACTGCAGCCATGAAATTAAAAGACGCTTGCTCCTTGGAAGAAAAGTTATGACCAACCGAGACAGCATATTAAAAAGCAGAGACATTACTTTGCTGACAAGTATCTGTCTAGTCAAAGCTACAGTTTTTTTCAGTAGTCATGTATGGATGTGAGAATTAGACTATAAAGAAAGCTGAGCATCAAAGAATTGATGCTTTTGGTGCAGAAGGGATGCTCTTTAACATAATTTTTGGTTCAATACTATTATGAACAAGAAGTATCTTTATATGTATTTTAATTATTAAACACTTTGTCTTCACTAAGTACAGTAGATAGCATACCTAATATATACAATTTCACCAAGTATAATCATGCATAGTGAAAATCACAGTTAATAAGCCTCACTCATGAGCTCAGAGCTTGTGTCAGCTTTATAACCATCATCTCTTAATCTTAAACAGAAAGAGAAATATATGGGACGCTGGAAGTATAGCATAGAAGACAAGAAATAAAACAAATATAAAGAAAAAGTCAAAATGGAAGAATTAAGGCTATATTAAAAGAATAAAGCTTTTTAAATGACTATCATTAATGTTGTCAGAAAAAATATTTTAAAATATTATGTCCATGAAATACAAGATGTTGCCAAAAAATCTAGATAATAAGAAAAAGTTATTGAAAATTAAATTAATATCATGATGATGAAAATAAAAGAATAAAAAAGTTGGAAGTTAAATTTGAGAAAATTCTTTCCTAAAGTAAAGAAAAAAGATGAATGTAACAGAAGAGAAACTATGACAAAGAAGAGAGATTCGGGAACTGTAAAATTCAAACAACTGGAATCCATGGAAAGAGAAATAAAGAAAATTAAGGAGGAAAATCATCAATGACATAATTCAAGGAAACATCCTGGAACTAAAAACATGAGTCTCCAGAAATAATTCCTAAGAAAGCCGTAAGTGTGGATTCACAGCACAGTTATTAGCACAGAATTTCCAAATACTTGAAATAGGAACTTCTAGCTCTGGTCATGGATGGAGTAGATAGCACTGAGCAATGTTCCTACTGAAAACAATTATAAAGTTGAATAAATATAAAAATTGATATTTTTAATAACAACACAACCAAGTAAAACATTTAAAAAGTGACACCAAACATAAGCATACACAGCATTTAACTAGAAAATGCCAAGTGTACAGGTGTTTGCAAACATTTGGCTTATTCACTTTTTTTTTTTTTCCACAATCTTTCCAGATAGTTAAGATCCTGTAGACATTTCCACAGTTAATATTTAAGAAGTGTTAAAATTGGTAGCATCTTCCTTCACAATGGAGGTATAGAAATTAAAGTATTTATCTCCATTTATTTCTCCCTAAGATAATTAGCAATGAGTATTTCTGAAGTGGAAATTAAGTAAAATAAATATTAAAGTAATCCAAAAGGAATAGAATAGACATAGCAAGGAAGAATAAGTTTGAGTCTTGGCTTTGAGGTGGAATATTCATTTATAAAACAGAGAAAATAAACCTACTTTTTAAATGCTATTGTGATGATTAAATGAAATAACACGTTAAAATCCCCTCCTTGGTGCATGCATGCTCAGTTCCTCAATCATGTCTGACTCTTTGCAATCCCATGGACTATAACCCTTCAGGCTCCTCTGTCCATGGGACTTCCAAGGCAAGAATACTGGAGTGGGTTGTCATGCCCCCTTCCAAGGGAATCTTCCAAATCCAGAGATTGAATCCATGTCTCTGTGTCTCCTGCGTTGGCAGGTGAATTTTTTTTACCACAACACCACCTCGGAAGCCTCCTAGGTATCCAGCCCCAAATATGTACTTGATGTACATCATTTCCCTCAGTCTCCTTGATAATCAATATCCTAACACGAACAGCTTTTAGAATGGTTTTATTCTATTTATCCAACTGAGAATTTTGAAGATAAATATACCAGGGTGGTAAAGAAGCATGAAAAAAGCTCAGAAAATTTTAAAATCCTTTTTAGGGTTAAAAGAAAAGATGAATTAGCCCTTTCCATAATTTGTCTAAGTCAGATGTAGGTTAGGAAAACGATGGAGTCTGACTCTCACACTGAGAACCTCCTGCCAGTGTAGAATCAACAAAGTAGAATTTGAACAAAGATGGTCTTACATCTGAATTTTGAGAACGATGTTTAATTCTTCAAGGACTTATCCTTTTTTATTTAATGCTTATCTTCATAAGAGGTTGCTGATGTACCAGCCATCCAAGGGTCTGAATCAAAGGTCACTACTATCTAAGAAGTAGACAGTATTGCCTTTTTCAGGTCTTCACACTCTGGCCTAGAGTAGATAAAGCCTATAGAATTATATATTAAAGCTTATAGTTTTGTTTTACCCACTGGGCTTGCCGCTGAAAATTTTGTCTCTACTCTTTACACGCGGACAAGAAGCCATGGTTGTAGACAACATCGCCACTCTGGGCTTTGGCTCTTCAGGCTCCCTTGCCTGAAGCGATGTGCGGGAGGGGTAGGTTCTTACCTTTCTTCCTCAGTGGGATTTTCCAAAAGCAGGCAGTGTTCACATTCATTAAGCCTGTATCTGTCTAAAAGACTTCTTTTCCAAAGGAGAAAGTGCCTGATTTACTCTCTTAACCAGAACATTGATTTTTCATCAGCTGAATCAACTTTTCTTTCAGCTACTCCTTCCAAGATGCATTGCCCCACTAAGTAAAGCTTTCAAAAAGTGAAGTCCCTGAAAACACAATCTGGGAGCCTCCCTAAAACAACTCCACAAACCACAACAGAGACTTTGTT